>NC_044187.1:37594733-37737233 GCF_900880675.1 Sparus aurata | reverse complement strand
CCTCAAGTTGCAAGGTCAGCTGCAATACCTGAGGAATGACCCGAAGGAAAAGATGTGAAAAGGACCTGACACCTGGCCCGCTGATTGGTCAGATCTGGTGTCTACCACGCTGCGTTGCTATGACGACCAGTACTACTAAACTAGGAGGGGGCGGGGAATTGCGCCGAGCCGTAAGTTCAGGTCATTCACGGCATGGCGACCAAACTAGCGTATTCATCTGGCGCAGAAAAAAGAAGAAACAAGATGAAGAAATACGCTCGCTGGATAAAGGTAAGGTTTTTTTTTTCCTCATGTGGGTTGGAGGGGCTAGCTAAAATGCCGCATTTTTTGGCTAGCTTAAGTGTTTGCTTTAGGAGAGGGCTAAAATAAAATGTATCTCACATGTGAATGCCATAACACTGATTGACTGAAGTGACACCCGTTTTGGTGAATCACAGCAGGTCCAGTTCGTTGGCATTATATTTGTGAGGGAGGGTGTGTGTGTTAGGCAGATATCTTTCATGTCCGCTGGATCCTCATCCAGTGGAGCTGCTGGTCCGTCATAGACCTCCTCTGCTCTTCAATGTTGTCACATAACATCACTTTAGGATTGTTTTTATGATTAATTTATCAATTTTAGTGTTTCCTCAGTTTTTAGGTCTCTAATGTGAAGTGTGCTAAACAACCCTAATGCATATGAGGCCTACTGTGGATTATTATGGACTATTGTGGTAGTAGATTATTGCTCTGAGGGGATTATTGTTAACGCTACTGAGCTAGTTGCGTGTTTCTTTTCCACATTTATTAGAATATTTATTGTGACAATATAATTTGAACACATTTGCCTACATTCCTACAGTTTAGTGATGTTTTTGATGTATGACTTTGTTTTATTCAAAAGAATCATAACACAAATTAAAGTCAATTTAAAGTGAACTATACTATATAGGACCGTTAGTTCTGCCCACAGAATATAAGTTAAGACCAAATCATCAGTTAAGCAAGTAGTTCACTTTGTAATACTCTGTGAAATATAAACTAAGATATTCCTTCAATATCACATAAAGCTCATCAGTCATTTATCTTTGTTAACTCTTTGAAACTGCTTAAAAGTGACAACTTTGAAATTGGGTGCATGCTTTAAAGGGACACTGTGCTGTATATTGCAAGGTTTTAAATAAAAACAGATTATGAATTTCTCCATTAGTGTAACATAACTCAATTATATAGTATGAATATTTGCTTAGGATCTGTTTTGCTTGGTAACATGAGGAGTTTCGTCTTTGCAGGAGCAATTCTGAAGTATTTTGGAGCCGCAGAACAGGAAGCAGCACTGCTGCCTTCAGCACCAGAGATTGGCAAGCAGCTCTCATATGCTGGCAAGGAAGCAGCAAATTTGAGGAGGGGCTTAGGGTAGATCTGCTTAAAACACAAGATTCAAATGATACTGATAATCATCACAAAGTGGTGTGATTGTGTTATATAGTTGTGTATGGTTCCTTTAAAGTACTGTTTTTATTGTTGGTTTGTTTTCATTGTTGCATTTTTATTGTATGCTGGTTTATTGTGTTGGTCCTGAAGGGCTTGTGTTACATTTGAAAGGTTCCTTACTACCTACTACTAACAGTATTATTCTCGTTAGTTTTTTTGTTTTTATTGTTTGCATATTGATATGGATGCTGGCTCATTGTGATTTTCTTTTCTAAGTAATAGCCTATTTTATTTTCTCTATAACTTTAACTTTAGTTTTGGGTGTATGTATGTTATATGTTTAATGTCAACTTAAAATAAAATAAAATTGAGGACACTCCATCAGTTTTATTTATTGACCTATCAAGGATCCCTATTGTTTACCTTGTATTAGCATTTTCTATCAGTTCAACTTACTAGTGTGGGTCAACTTAAGATGTTTGATTTTAATTTGAGAGAGGTTTTCACGACTCTAGCCTGTTTTCTTCTTAAAATGTAATAGATTGTTGCATCTTTATGGATCACCCAAAAGGGTTAGGAATCTATCCATCGTAGTTTGACAAAATAGGGGCCCCCAAACAGCATCATGCATAGGGCCCCCAAAAAGACAGAAACGGTCCTGCCTCCTTAACAGCATCTCCTTCCATTCATCTTTGAATTTCCGACTGAGGTCATTCTCAAATGCCAGCTGGATGAGATGGGCTTTCCGTCTATGCAACATGCTGCGTCTGTGCTCGGTAAATACGTTCTTCAACGTGGAGAATGAGTTTTCGCACATAGCAGTTGATGCCCCGAATGTTAGTGTGTGTTTGAACGCAGTCATTACCGCTGGCATGGCACTGAATACCATGTACTCCTTTGCAACAAGTTGACTCAAAGTCACTTTCTCTTCCACTGCATGAAAAGTGGGATTTTCGGCCCCGTAAACGCCCGGAAATCTCCCTAATTTTCGGCAGTTTACAGGCTGTGTTCGTCTGTGCCGAAAATTGTCGGAAACGAACCATGACGTCAGTGGAGCTCCCGGAGGTGCGAACGGCCCATATTTGCATATGAATAGCAGCGAAACCACGCCTGGCCTGAGAATGTGTGGGCTGGCTTGAATATCCTCACTCAGTATTGGATGAAACCACTACTAATAAACAAGCAAAATCACTTGTGATTGGTCACCCTGGGTCATTATATATGTAAACCCCAGTGGGAATATATATATATATATATATATATATATATATAATTATGTTTATATATTAATATTTATATGATTTATTCATTCATTTATATTTATGATATCATCAATGACATGAATGAATTTATTAAAGAAAGGAACATTTGTCAGGAAGGAGTTGTTTATTCAAAGAAAGAGTTTTATTAGCACAAACACAAACACACAGCATGTACAAAGCATAGTCTGCCCACACAACAAACGGGAAGCTCACAAGAGGCCCAAAATCCTACAGCACCGCGAAGTGTCTGTTTCTGCAGACGTCTGTGGTGCGCTGCCCTGTACTCCGGAATCGCCTCTCGTGTGACTGCAGTGTGGCACAGAGCTCAGCTAATAAATCTTACCCTCTTTGTCCTGGATCGACTCCGAGCTGAACTCCTCACAGCGTCAGCCTGCGATGCAAGTTCTGCTTGTTGTCCTACGTATTGTCTCGTAATGTCTTACAGGCAACTGGAAAACATTTAAAAAGACTGGTATGAATAAAGAAACGTAAGTCACAGTAAAATTAAACAAGGGAGAAAACAGTAACAGTTACTTACACACAATGGCGTCATTATCGGCATCGTGTAAATCTGGACTTGCAGACGTGGCTCCGAGTTAACAGGAGGTCGCGGCCTTGTTATGAGGCGAGGTTAGTCTGTGAAAACAAAATGCTTGCAGCGATAAACCTCCGTGTCCCTCTGCGGCAGCGAAGCTTGGTCCGTCGGCGACATTCTTCGTGGCGACCCGGCAAAGCTTCTCCCCTCCGCGCAGACGTCTTCTCGACGATGGCCGGGCCGCTAGCCTAGCTCCTGCTAGCTAGCTTAGCTCCTGCTAGCTAGCTTAGCCGAACTTGCTTCGTGTCCATTACAACACAAACACTTCGACTGCGATGGAGAGTCCAACTCACACACTCACAGCACGTCGTCCGACAACAGTTCTCAGTCTGCTAGTGATAAAACACGACACATACAGTCCACTGTCAGCTGCTCGACTCCATTGACTCTCCGCTCCTTCTTCCTCGTCACTCACGCTCCGGTCAACCCGGAAGTGTAAAAACTCTTAAAGGTCATGAACTCTCACAGGCAATAAGAATTACTTCTCAACTGCTTTTAAAACATTCAGAACCCATGAAATTATAGAAATACTTTTTTTTACATTTTAATATCTTGGTTATCTCAAAACATTTCATGAAAAATTTTAACTTCTTAACAACTGGCGTTTTGTCTTTAACTTGTTCCCAGGAGAGAGAGAGAGAAAAAAATAAATAATCTTTTTTACATAACATCGGCCATTGCTAATGACATACACAGTAATTAATCTAGCATACTTTCATTAAATAAATCAATTCAAGCTCAAATATAAGGGTCTATAATTAGGCTATACTAAGCCTCATCTATTTATACCAGAGATTTTCTTAAAATGAAGTTAACACCTTTTAGAAAAAGGTCACCTGGGGTAAAACTCCCCCTGCTACCCTGATTTACATTTGTATAGCTCACAGCATTTTCATTTACATGTTGAAGCCTCCCCTAGAATCAGGGGGAGGGGGGTCATGGGGGGACAACTGCCAAGCAAGGCCCACGTCAATTTCCGACAATTTACGTCAGTTTTCAGTGTTGCCTGCAAATTGCCGCAAACCTGAAATTCCACGTCAATCTACAGTGCCGCATACTGACGAAAATCCCACTTTTCATGCAGTGAATGAGAATGACCAAAAAAAAACAGAAGTTGACATGAGTAATGCTTCTAACAATGATGGCTAAAATGATGAAGTGGACAATGAATGACATTCAAGAGGTAATTACACAGTTACACAGTTTTAACCCTGCTGGCATTGTTGTTATGTCTTTCCATCGCACATATTGCTACGAGGCCACAAATCTTGAAATAACCTGGGACAACATTTGGTCAGAACATTTATTCTCCTCAGAGGACATTTCACCCTTAGCCACCACCACACTAAAGCGTCAGCTTTGCACACAATATATGACATGGCTTTTACTGTCTGTTAAATAATGAGAATCATTATTATTATACTGGACTGATGTCCTTGTTTTGTTCAGACGCTGTTACATTTTTTACATATTGGGTACATTTTTTGTCTCTCTTTCTAGGGCATTGAAGATATTGGTGACAAGCTGTTTTATCCTGGTTCAACTCTTACAAAAGGGGAAGGTTGAAGCTGATGTTACAGCATAATTTAACAGGCAAAGCACTTACTAACTGGAAAGGTTCAAAATAATGTTTCCAGGTCTGGTCCCAACTTCCCATTACCTTTTCCACAAAGAATTTGGAAACTCGGCTGAATTAGAAGTTTACTTTGATTGTGAAAGCTGTTTAAAATACCTTGGCATTAGAGCAGACTGTCCCTCTTAGTGTGACTCTTGCAACACAGTATTTAATGACAATGTAGATGTAAAGAACGGCTTCTATTTTCTTGTGTTGCCCCTGTATGCACAGATTTAGCAACTTTTGCAAGAACATAGTGTCAGTGGTAATGAAAGAACTAAAACCTTTGGGGTTCTCTCTGACATACAAACTGGTGAAGATTGTCAAAAGATCTAAATGAAGCATTTGACTAGTGCCAGGTAGCTGAACTGGAACCAGAAGTGCGGAAAAAGCTTGTCTTGGGTTTTGATTTGGGCCAAGCAAACCATCTATGTTAACATTACTTACACCATTTCAGATTAGATTAGATAGGCATTATTTATCCCACAACAGGGATATTTACTTGTTACAATCTAACGAACAGTCCAGGAAAGAACTAGCCCTCCTAACTAGTTTTTTTGGTCTCTTCCCGTCACTGTCCGTAGTGCTACCTTACCAGCAGACCACTGCATAAAGGAGCACTATGACACCACAGTGTCATATATTGTTGAACTTTGAACTAGTTCATGTAGAAAGTGAACTTTCCCAACACTGGCCTTTGGTCTGGTCTTCATTCCTGACTTTGTGGAGTCATGGCAAATTTGTTGTGAATCAAACTTTAGTTAATAGCTATTTCACCATTAAGAAGCAATGACATGCTTTATTTGAATGTTGCAATAGATGTTCATGATACTTTGATGGTTATCAAAAGTGTTACCCATGTCAGGTAAGGTCTTTTTTTTTTTTGCAAAGAAAGAAGTTAAGACAAAATTGGCCATATTTGTAACCTATCTTCTTCTGTCGGAATATGATTCCAATTTCATCTATTTGCTGTAACTTTCCTAATCGATTATTGGTCCTGTCAAAATAAAGAAAAATGCACAAATTTTTACTAAAGTCTTAAAAAGCTTCCACAATAGATGGATGGGATTGGGGGCATGAACTTAAGAGCTTGAGGTTTACAAAATTCATTTCAATACTTTAGGTCGCAATTCGATTCAATATCGATTCAAATGCTTCGGGTTAATTAGAGTAAGTAAGAGTACCTGTTGATAATTTTTAAATTCAAAAAAGTTATCTTAAATTATAAATATTTCCTCTAAGAAGTTCTAGTTCGAATTGAAATGTAAACAAAGGCACACGATGTGTTTAGTTATAAAATAGTGCACCATAGTTAAGCTGAGAAAGTGCCATTGTTTCTAGGACTGCATGGTTCATTTTTGTCTGACATAAACATAGACATAACCGCAGTTCCTCCGACCTCCGGCTAGATGCGAAGGGGGAAAATGTTGACACTGAACCCCAGTGGTGTGCACAGGTAGACACTAGGTAGTGCTAAAGCACCTGCCCTTTACCCTCTGGACCTAGCAAGTGCCCTTTTGATAGTTCTTTTTTTTTTTTGTTTTTTTTTTTGTGGCCCATGCTGACATGATCATCTATAAGTGCTCATCGATTAAAAGCGTGTGATAGTAATGCCCCAATTAATATTCTATGGAAGTAAATCTGTGCCATCGGATTTTGAATTCGTATTTTTGGCACTGAATTTTTTTACATTGAATTTCTAACACTGAAAATTTTTTTTGTATCTAAATCAGACTTTGAATTTTTAAAGCCATCGAATTTCTAGCTCTGAATTTTTTTTGCCTCTGAAATTGTTTTCAATGTAAAAAAAATTCAATGTAAAAAAAAAATCGATGTTTAAAAAAATTCAGTGTAAAAAAAATCAACATCCGGGTGACCAAGGAGAAGCAATCGATCCCTGTATCAAATCATCCAACATCCAGCCAATCAAGTTATGCTCCATTGGTCATGTGACGCCGAAACAGGAAGGCGATGAAGCTTAGGTGAGCTCTGGACGGAGCATGGCTCAGCACAGAAATAATGGCGCGCCAGTGAGTGTATTTACACTTTATTTACCATTGTGTTCGTACAATTCAGTAATAGCTAACGGACACGTTGCATATTAACAGAATTTGTGCAACGTGCAACCAAATTTGGTTGCAAATTTGGTTGCATGTTGGTAACGCCTCACAAAGAGATAACTAAAGGAAAGCAAAGACAAAGAGGGCTGGAGATGAATACTGGCGCACATTTCTGATGTTGAAGGAAAGAGGATTTGTACATCAAGGACTTGCATATGCATTTGGTTGCACGTTTTGGTTGCACAATATCTACACGGAACTTTCAATGAGGTGGCGTTCGTTAAAAGTGTGTTAGGTATTAGCTAACGTTATGTTAGCATGGTGTATTTTGTGGCTGCCAAGAAATATCTGACTGACCTGTCTGTTTAACTGCTGCCTATTAAGTTACTAGAATAGATACTGCTAAATATAGTTGCCACATCACTGATGCCATATGTAGTGGTGGTATGTTAGCATACAACTGCTAGCAGGAGTACTATAATTTGCATAAGGTGTAATGACATGCAGTATGTATAACAAGATCTAATTCTAAATATAGTGGGTTATGCATAAACACAAACTAAAGAAGAAATTCAAAGGCAAGGTTTTAACTATTAAATCAGTTGGATATCTTATTTATTTTTTTTGTGCATGAAAACCTTTTCATAAAACTTTTTTTTTCTATTAAAATTCTCCAGGATTGAGCAGTTGTGGAGAGACCTGTGGGCAGCTGTAACATGCATCTACTATGATGTTCTCCACTATCCTGAAGAAGAGGGCTTCCTCAGCATCACCAATGAAACCCACCTCTTCTGTCACTTTGTGTTTCTCCCACGCCTGCAGGATGACCTAGATACTTTTCGCAATGATTGGGACAATCATCCGATGAGAACAGAAAGCCACATGACCCCTAATCAGCTGTGGGAGCTGGGTCGTACGCATTACCCAATTCCAGGACCAGACAACACAGAGGTACATGCAAATATATTGTGATTTGAATTAATAGTGTGGTTCAAATACTTAAGCAATTTAATTAGAAGCCAAGAGCACATTCTGTAGTATTTGAAAGTGTGCCTATTTTTACTGCATACAACTCAAAATGCCCTCTATTTGTAGGGCATGGATATTCTTAACATTGAGTGGGAAAACAGCGGACTTCCATTTGATGACCAGTCGAGCATCATTGTTCCAGACACAGCATGCCCACTGACCGATGGACAAATGACAGCTTTAAGAGATGCAGTTAACCCAAGAGCTGCATCCCAGTCCTTTGGCTGCGATACTTACATTGCTGCTGTTCAATTTTGTGAGCAGTTTCTTGGTCTGTGAAAAAACTGATCAGAATGACTGAAGTTTTGAGTTGAGAGAGACAATGAATCATATTTTGTATTATTGTTATTGCTTTGGCAAGAGAAAGAAAGAGTAAGGTGCAGCATAGTAACATTACAAGAATGAAAACAGTACAGTTCACTTTAAACACCTGTATTAATGGTTTATGTAATGTAACACAAGGAACATTACAAAAAGGGTTCACTGCTGGTTGAATGATATCAATGCAGAGATTGTTTACAAGGAACATGTTAAACTGCAAAACTTAAAATATACATGTATACCACATTTTTCTGTGAAAGCTGAGGTTAAAATACTGCAAAGGACTCTCAGTAACAGTGTGAAAATATATTCAGTATACATTAACTTCTTGAATGTTTTCTTTGAGTGCAGAGATTGTTTACAACAAGTATTTTAACAGAACAACTAACAAGCTGTTCTGTTAAAATACTTGTTGTAACAGAACAACTAACAAGCTCTCCTCCTTGAACCGGCACCTTATCGTGGTGGAGGGGTTTGAGCACCCGAATGATCCTAGGAGCTATGTTGTCCGGGGCTTAATGCCCCTGGTAGGGTCTCCCAAGGCAAACAGGTCCTAGGTGACGGGTCAGACTAAGATCGGTTCACAAGCCCCAATGACAGAAAAAAACATCAAGGACGTTCACGTCGCCCGGATAGGCGTCACCGGGGCCCCACCCTGGAGCCAGGCCTGGGGTTGGGGCTCGCAGGCGAGCGCCTGGTGGCCGGGTCTTTGCCCACGTTCGCAGCCCGAACGAGCAACGTGGGCCCGCCCTCCCGTGGGCTCACCACTCGCGGGAGGGTTCAGAAGGGGCCGGTGCAGTGGGATATGGGTGGCAGTCGTGGGCGGGGGCCCCGGCGACCCAATCCTCGGATGGTGACTCTAGCCATGGGGACATGGAATGTCACCTCGCTGGGGGGGAAAGAGCCTGAGCTGGTGCGGGAGGTTGAGCGGTGCCGGCTAGAAATAGTCGGGCTCACCTCCACGCACAGTCTGGGCTCTGGAACCCAACTCCTTGAGAGAGGCTGGACTCTCTTCTACTCTGGAGTTGCCCGCGGTGAGAGGCGGCGAGCTGTTGTGGGCTTGCTTATAGCCCCTCAGCTGAGCCGCCATGTGTTGGAGTTTTCCCCAGTGAACGAGAGGGTCGTTTCCCTGCGCCTTCGGGTCAGGGATAGGACTCTCACCGTTGTCTCAGCTTATGGGCCGAACAGCGGTGCAGAGAACCCGGCCTTCTTGGAGTCCCTGGGAGGGGTACTGGAGAGTGCTCCAACCGGGGACTCCGTCGTTCTACTGGGGGACTTCAACGACCACGTGGGCAGCGACAGTGTTACCTGGAGGGGTGTGATTGGGAGGAACGGCCTCCCCGATCTGAACCCGAGTGGTGTTTTGTTACTGGACTTCTGTGCTAGTCACAGTTTGTCCAAAACAAACACCATGTTCAGGTGTCCATATGTGCACGTGGCACCAGGACTCACCACTCACAGCGGATCCAACTCACCACCAGGTGGTGATCAGTTGACAGCTCAGCCCCTCTCTTCACCCTAGTGTCCAAGACATATGGCCGGAGGTCAATGATTGACTTTGTGGTCGTGTCATCTGACCTCCGGCCATATGTCTTGGACACTAGGGTGAAGAGAGGGGCTGAGCTGTCAACTGATCACCACCTGGTGGTGAGTTGGATCCGCTGGCGGGGGAGGAAGCTGGACAGACCTGGCAGACCCAAACGTATTGTGAGGGTCTGCTGGGAACGTCTGGCGGAACCCTCTGCCAGGGAGATCTTTAACTCCCACCTCTGGGAGAGCTTTGACCAGATCCCGAGGGAGGCTGGGGACATTGAGTCCGAATGGACCATGTTCTCCACTTCCATTGTTGACGCGGCTGTCCGGAGCTGTGGCCATAAGGTCTCTGGTGCCTGTCGCGGCAGCAATCCCCGAACCCGGTGGTGGACCCCCAAAGTAAGGGTTGCTGTCAAGCTGAAGAAGGAGTCCTATCGAGCCTGGCTGGCCCGGGGGACTCCTGAGGCAGCTGAAGGGTACCGGCAGGCCAAGCGTGCTGCAGCACGGGCAGTTGCAGAAGCAAAAACTCGGGTCTGGGAAGAGTTCGGGGAGGCCATGTAGGAGGATACCGGTCGGCCTCGAAGAAATTCTGGCAAACCATCCGGCGCCTCAGGAGGGGGAAGCAGACCTCCACCAACAGTGTTTTCAGTGGAGGTGGGGAGCTGTTGACCTCAACTGGGGACATTGTCGGGCGGTGGAAGGAATACGTCGAGGATCTCCTCAATCCCACTGACACGCCTTCCATAGAGGAAGCAGAGGCTGGGGACTCAGAGGTTGACCCATCCATCACCCAAGCCGAAGTCACTGAGGTAGTCCGGAAGCTCCTCAGTGGCAAAGCACCGGGGGTGGATGATATTCGCCCTGAGTACCCCAAGTCTCTGGATGTTGTGGGGCTGTCTTGGCTGACACGTCTCTGCAGCATCGCGTGGCAGTCGGGGACAGTGCCTCTGGACTGGCAGACCGGGGTGGTGGTCCCCCTATTTAAAAAGGGGGACCGGAGGGTGTGTTCCAACTATCGGGGGATCACACTCCTCGGCCTCCCTGGGAAAGTCTATTCCAGGGTACTGGAGAGGAGAATTCGGCCGATAGTCGAACCTCGGATCCAGGAGGAACAATGCGGTTTTCGTCCTAGCCGTGGAACACTGGACCACATGTGTTTTGTGGACTTGGAGAAAGCATTCGACCGTGTCCCTCATGGCATTCTGTGTGAGGTGCTCCGGGAGTACGGGGTCGGAGTTAAGGGCTGTACGGTCCTTGTACGACCGGAGCAGGAGCTTGGTTCGCATTGCCGGCAGTAAGTGAGACCTGTTCCCAGTGCATGTTGGACTCCGGCAGGGCTGCCCTTTGTCACCAGTTCTGTTCATTATTTTTATGGACAGAATTTCTAGCCGCAGCCTAGGGCCGGAGGGGATCTGGTTCGGGAGCCACTGGGAGATAGGGTGAAGAGCTCTGTCACCCGGGAGGAGCTCGGAGTAGAGCCGCTGTTCCTCTACATCGAGAGGAGCCAGCTGAGGTGGCTCAGGCATCTGTGTCGGATGCCCCCGGGACGCCTCCCTCGGGAGGTGTTCCTGGCATATCCCGCCGGGAGGAGACCCCGAGGAAGACCCAGGACACGCTGGTGTGACTATGTCACTCAGCTGGCCTTGGAATGCCTTGGGATCCTCCCGGAAGAGCTGGAGGCAGTGGCCAGGGAGAGGGATGTCTGGGTGTCCCTGCTCAGGCAGCTGCCCCCGCGACCCGGCCCGGGAAAAGTGGACGAAAATGGATGGATGGATGGATGGAACTAACAAGCTTAAAGACAAACATATTTTAACATCAAATCTTGTCTGACAAGGGTAAATACAGGCCAAATGTCACTCACACAAGACCAAATCCTGTATGGCAACTGCAGGATCTACTGAATGCTTCATCAGTTAGTGGTAGGGGATTTGTGCTGAGTTCCTCTTGAATTGGGGCTATGAATAGATTTTTACCCCCACGACTTACAGACTTCAATACTGGGTGGCTATACTGTATAGTCAGTATCATCAGGAGCCACAAGAGAGAGTTTTCGGCTACCCCATCCACCTATAGAAAAGAGGAGAGGAAAATTAGAACCTTTAACAGTATATTAGATATAGATTATATCTAGAAGTTAAGTCAAAGCAACTAGACTTCTTGTCTGACAACAGACCAGGCTGAAGAAGTCACCTAAAACAAAACAAGTCCAGCTTTCTTTTTTCTCCTTGACTTTTACAAATACAAATATTCCAATCAAATAATTAGTTGCTGATTTGCATTTAAAATGACAAACATCTGCCTTAAGTCTTTACCTGGTCATTTCCATTTGAAGTGATGGTCTCTCTGTCTGCCTCTGTTCTCTGCAGGATTGTATCCAAGAATATTTATTAATCATCAATACATCTGCAATGTATAGGTATAATAAGCCATATGTACATGAAATGAAGTTTAATACTAAACCTCAGAACTTGATTTGTTACTCCACCACTGGATGCGCTCTGTTGTCTTTCAGATGAACTGATTAACTGCAATAAGCGCCTGGCTGACTGCACGATTTCATCAGCCTGACTACCCTTCCATCACAAATACAGGACAAAGGATATTACAAACTAGCAGCACAAAAATGATGTTTTAAACAGCTAAATGTTACTAGACTTTAATAAGCATTATAGGAATTTGGTGACAGTTACATTATTAGCTGTCCATGTATACTCTTTTTAAAACTGTTTTGAGTAAAGGGAAGCTGCTTGTAACTGACCAGCTATTAAATGTACTGCCAATCAGATATTTCTTGTCATTCAGATCATACTGCTGCCACAGAGCTGTGAGTAACGTTACCAACAGTAAACCATGCTAACATAACGTTAGCTATTAGCTAACATAACGTTAGCTAATAGCTAACACATTTTTAACGAACGCCAGCTCACTAAAAGTTCTGTGTAGATATTGTTCAATACATTCTGTTAATGTGCAACATGTCTGTTAACTATTACTGAATTTTACGAACACAAATGGTAAATACACTCACCGAATGCGCCATCATTTGTGTTCTGGGCCATGCTCCTTCCAGAGCTCACCTGAGCTTCATCGCCTTCCTGTTTCGGCGTCACATGACCAATGGAGCGTAACTTGATTGGCTGGATGTTGGACGATTTGATACAGGGATCGATTGCTTCTCCTTGGTTACCCGGATGTTGACTCTAAATATTTTTACACTGAATTTTTTGAGACATCGAATTTTTTTACATTTAATTTTTTTAAACATTACACAAAAATTCAGTGTTAGAAATTGAATCGAATGAATCGAGTCGAGTGTGTTGTTTGCCCCCTAAGCCTCAGTTGCCAAGCTATAACTTGCATTTATTTGTCTCTGTTGTGAAGTAGCCTGTCTCAACGCCACACAGCTGGGCATAAATTAGCCGACTGCTCACCTGCTTAACAAGCTAGACACTACCCAAAATCAATAATAGATATGACGTGATGATGACCACCAGTAGAGTTTGTCATTGGTATCCTACAGCATGTGAATCTATCAGTATACTTACTTAAGATGAATGTTTAGTAGGCTATTGTGTAGGTTTACATTAGGCTACATAATTAACACTTGCAGTAATTTATTTGCTAAATGACAAACAGGCAATTCCCAATTGCCTGCAGAAAAAGTAGCCCTGTGCCTTGTTGAAATATAACCAAATAGTCTTATTCATATTGTTGGTCTCTTTTTATTTACCAATTGCAGCATAATGCCTAGAAAGGAGAGGATAAGAAAGGAAAAAGAAAGGGTGCTACAGCAGGCAGCCCAGGGGAGCAGCTCTCTGCTCTCCTGGATAAAAGCATCCACCAGCAGCAAGGAGGATGCTGCTTTAGAGAGTGGTAACGCTCACTTTTCACTCCTCACTTCAAAATTACACTTTGTACACTTTTGTTCTGACAGGGGAAAAAGAGTACACTAATCTATCATTGTAGCTTGTAACTTGCTTAAAACCTCTCCATGTGCGTTCATTCCAAAGAAATAAAACAATAGTGATTGACTGATCAGTGCTATAGTGTGAAACTGTACCAGTTCAAAGGTCAAGTAATTTTATTAAGATATTGACATAAATAAATATGCAATTACATTCAACATGTGCCTGTAATGTTTATTAATTTTTTATATCTCACACTGCTATAATAAGGCAGCCGTCAGTTCTACATGCCGCATAAAGTGCCCTTATTTTTCACTGAGCACCTGTCCCTCAAAATGTCTGTGCATGCCACTGCTGAACCCCCCTCTCTGCCCTTAGGAGAGTGCTACCTGCGGACACATGGTGCAGCGGCCAGGGTGAGACTGGCTGCGCTGGGAGTTTACAGTCTCTGAAAGAGTGGTGCTTCAGACATTGGCATTCCGCTTCCGAAGCTCCGATGGTGTTTCCGTGGCGCATCACACTCCGACCCTCGAGCGAGGTCGCAGAGTATTTTCTGAATCGATATTGAATTGGGAAAAAATCTATTGCAATGCACTGATGAATCGATATTTTTAACCACCTCTAGAATCAACACTATATCTCATTAATAATAATTAATTATTCAGTATGAAATGTTATGAGCGGCAACTAATTAGCACTACATACATTGATGTACTGAGACATTTTTTTGAAGGTCTAAATGCGATACAGATAAATACCAAAATGTCATACATGTCGGTGACAGTAGTCCTGGGGGAAGTTTCAGTTTTTCATATTAAATCCCTCAAAAAATACTTAAATCCTGCTTCATTTGGGTATTGGGTACATCTATCAGCAGAATATATTTAGCAGCTACTACCACTCTCTCAAAACTACAGTTTTGTTAAAGGCTATTTACTTGTGATTATGAATTGTTGCAGTCTCCACAGCATCAAAATCATCAGTTATGTTAATGGAATTGAGTCTCAACATTTGCACTACTGTGGCACTGGTAGCACTTCCGTTGCTCTGGATTTGATGTCCCGTTGTGTGTTGTATTTCTAATGGTGAAAATGACACTCTGATATTAGATATGGGAAGCCAGAGCATCTGGACTGAGATGAATCTGTAGATATCAGATTCTAATTGCATTTCAAAACTACCTCCAGATGTGGTCTGGATCAGATTTGCAAAGACTGTATTTTATGTGGTTTTTCACTGTCCAGATTTCCTAAAACCAATCTGAACACACTCAAGCATATTTGGGCTTGTAATCTGAACAAAGTCTAAGAAAGGCATACCAATGTGTGTGTTACTAATACTATTTTGAGTTGTGCAATGGGCTTCTTCCAATATGTTTTAATGAAATTCAAGCTGTACCATTGCATATTTTGACCCAATACTTAACTCTCAAACAAATTTAAGCTATGTGTCTTAGTACCTTTTGAAATGCCCAAGAAGCATCAGTTACTGTATTCAACTATGTCCTTCATGATTATTCTACAGCAAAAATTGTCAAGCTGAGAACAAGTAGGTGGAACCACATTTAAGAGTGGGCATGAAGGCAGATCAGTTGTAAGAGAGGAAGAGGAACAAAGGTGAATATGATGTCATAAAAAAAATGGACAGGAAATAAAATGATGGGCTGGGAAGAACATGGGGAACAGGGCTGTGCTTACAATGCTGATACAGAGCAGTTGTGTAGGGAGGAGCACAGGGGTATTACAGTGGTCAGCAATCTCCATACAGTATGGAGATACTGATTTCCCTTTACAACAGGACTGCCCACAGTACCAAAACTACTAGTAATTGGTTTGCTGACCATGGCATTACTGTGCTTAATTTGCCTATGGGATATTGTCAAGAAGAAGATGAGAGACACCAGATCCAACAAAACAGACAAGCTGAAGACTGCTATCAAAGCAACCTGGGCTTCCATAATATCTCAGCAGTGCCACAGGTGCCTCCATGCTATGATGAATTGATGCAATAATGTGTGCAAAAGCAGCCTGAGTACGTACATACAAATAAATAAATAAATAAATACTTTCAGAAGATCGTCATTTCAGGATTACAAATCTTATTTTTGATTGGTCTTTAGTCCATTAGACTTAGCCACAAACCCTGCAATGGGGAAGTCTGAAGGGCTCAGCATCTGAAAGAGCACATTATTGATTTGAACAAGTCAGGAAAGTCTCTTGGAGCTATTTTAAAAACTGTTACAGATCCCGAGATAAACTGTGCAAACGACTGTAAGTATAAAGTGTATGGCACAGTTTGTCACTGCCATGATCAGGAAGAAAACACAAACTATCAACTGCTGCTGACAGAAAACTGGTCTGGATGGTCAAGAGTCAACCAAAAACCACCAAAGTCTGCAATGAATTAAAAGCTGGAAGATAGGTGTCCCTGTAATGACTTTGAGGCTAGGGCACTCACCAGAGCAGTCTTCAGAGCGTCAAATGCTACCTGGCAGTCTGGAGTCCAATAATAATAATAATAATAATAATAATAATAATAATGGATTGGATTTGTATGGGGTCAGAACTTCACGCTGTGTTTTAAGCATCTTAACATGCTCCACATCTCACACCAAAAGTTATGCAACATCAGCAGACACCTTAGCACACAGCACTGTAGCGTGTATGACTCAAAATGAAGAGATGTGGAGCATGTTAAGACGGTTTAAACACAGTGTGAAGTTCTGACCGCATGCTGTTAGCGTTCAATGCTACATCTCCGTTCACGGAGCTCTGTAATGGCTGGACCAAATTTGTTCGCGTCTTCGGTACTGGCAAGTCAAGGGTAGCTTGAGCAATGAAGCTGCATGTTTAAATCGACCGAAGTTCTCCTTTAAATTTAGAATTAAGTCCAGCGTCAGCCTGGATGGGAATGTCCCGTGTCCATATACTCTCCAGAAGGCTTCCAATTTAGGTAAGAGAATCCTTTTGACAGAAAGTCAAGACTCTTTGAGGGGAGGTAGTCCATAAGTGGTTTTCAAATAATCAAAAATAGCTGACCGTTGCCCTTCATCACTGCGCTAATTCTCTTGTGTGGAAGAACGACTTTGAGGCTAGGGCACTCACCATAGCAGTCTTCAGAGCGTCAAATGCTAACTGGCAATCTGGAGTCCAATAATAATAATTATAATAATAATGGATTGGATTTGTATGGCGCTTTTCTTTTTCTTTTCAATAACAATTTTATTGAAATTTTTAGACAATAAAACAGTTAAAAGACATATACAAAGACACAGCCAAAATGGCTTAATCAACCAATATAGTAAAACAGACTAAAACATATTAAAAAAATAAAAAATGAATAAATTAAGTCCAGCGTCAGCCTGGATGGGAATGTCCCGTGTCCGTATTCTGTCCAGAAGGCTTCCAATTTAAGTAAGAGAATCCTTTTGACAGTAAGTCAAGACTCTCTGAAGGGAGGTAGTCTATAAGTGGTTTTCAAATAATCAAAAATAGCTGACCGTTGCCCTTCATCACTGCGCTAATTCTCTCATGTGGAAGAACAGAAAAAATCTCTTTATACCACATAGTAACAGTGGGAGGTTTGTCCCTGATCCACCTCAACAGTATACATTTTCTTGCCAAAAGTAACAGCTTATCCAACAATTTAAATTTGAGAGAAGGGAGTGACACAGATTTAGATGGCAGGCCAAGTAGGAAGAGGCTAACTTTAGTTTTGAAAATGCCACTAAGCTCTTTTGCTATACAGGACCAGAACCGTGATATGTATTTACACTGCCAAAAAAGATGAATATATCCCCTCTCTCTCTGAGACATTTCACACATAGTGGGGACAGGCCTGGATCCATCTTATTACGGATGGAAGGTGGAAATGAAATGGGTAGACTTCTTGCAGCTAATAATAAAAGATTCTGGGGCACTTAGTTTAGGAGTATCGAGTGATGGGATACTCAGCTCCCTAATAAAGTGACAAATCTGCAAGTACCAAAAAAAATGCTCCTTGGGAAGGCCATACTGAAGATGAAGTTGCTGAGAGACATGAAAGTACCATCTTTAAACAAATCTCCAATAAATTTAATGCCACTGGAGTAGCTGGGATGAAGTCAGCATTCCCACAAATAGGTGTCAGCATAGAGACCAAATCCTTCCTTCCAAAGAAACTAACTATATCCCTCCAAACCTTCACAGAATTGTAGACTATCAGGTTAACTTTGAACTCTTTCGCAACGTTTTGCCTTTTGCAGTTTATCATGCCCCAAAGGGATAAAGGCGAGCAGGCCCAAGAATCGACGCGGAAGGTTGAGTCAAGATAATAGCAAAGCCAACCCCAAATTATCCAAGCATGGCAGGCCCAGTTATAAAAAAGTATATTAGGCAGGCCAAGACCACCAGTATTTGATTGCATTTGTAAAATCTTATTTTTTTCTCTCGGCTTCTTACCATGCCGGACAAATTCAGAGAACAGCTTTTCAATACTGGAGGCCACTTTCCTGGGCATCCACAGGGGCAACATTTGTATGGGATAGAGAATCCTAGGAAGCACATTCATTTTGATCAGACTAATCCGGCCCATAAAGGCTAAATATAAATAAAAGGTAGATTCGACCGTCTCTTTTAACAGCACATATAGTCGGGGAAATATTTTGTTTCCAGAGGTCCGACAGGTTAGGGGATACTTTAATTCTCAAATAAGTAAAACCTGAACTAGACCACTTAAATGGGAAATCCTCTGTCAAGTCATCAATATCTAGCCCACCAATAGGCATGGCCTCAGATTTATCAAAGTTAACCTTGTAACCAGATACACCACTAAATTCTTTCAACAATGACACAGTAGCAGGAATTGACCTTTCAGGGGAAGATAAAAAGAGCAAACAGCACCCCCCACTGAAACACCCTTTATGTCTGCATTAAGCCTGCTGGCTACGGCAAGGGGTTCTAAAGCTATTGTGAACAGTAGTGGGCTAAGGGGGCAGCCTTGTCTGGTGAACCTAGCCAGTGGGAAGGGTTCAGAGCGAAGGCCGTTTGTGGTAACGCTAGCCGTTGGTAAGTTATAAATGGTTTGTATCCAGCTAAGGAAGTTACCTCCCAGACCAAATCTCCTCAGGACATCAAACAAACAGCACCACTCCACCCTATCAAAAAGCTTTTTCAGCGTCTAGGGACACAGCGAGAGCCCTGCCACCATGTTGGTTTGTGTATTGAATCACATTCAAAAGCCTTCGGATGTTTAAAGATGATAAACGATTCTGAATAAATCCAGTCTGATCAGGATTAATAAGACTTGGCAAAAGACCCTCTAGCCTCCTTGCAAAAACTTTTTAGAGTATTTTGCTACCAACCCCAATAAGGCTAATAGAACGGTATGAGCCACACTCCTCTGGAGGTTTACCTATTTTTAAAATCAAAGATATATTGGAGGCCTTGGAGATATATTGGAGGCTGCGCGTCGGACGGTTGCCTCCACAAAGTCCATTAACTCCTGTTTATGGACACCTCGAAGGGCATTATCCCGCTTATACCATGGTCACTTGCCAAAGAAAGTCATGTCATTGTCCCCAAATCAATAGCAAGATTTTCACGAACAAATGACCGGCCGTGTGTAACGCTACTGTGGCCGCAGCCTGAAGTAGAGAGCTGAACAGCGAACGGGATGTGAGATTATTCGCGTATCAGTAAATTTAGAGGGGAAGGGTACTTTCTGCAGCTTGTGTGTTACAGTCGCCACCCTGTGGTGTTCAGAGGATAAGACACTGAAGAACTGACGGACTACACTCAGTGCTGGAAATAAAACATTCAGATTTGATACGCCAGCTAGCGCATTAATTTACAGCGATGAACAGTCAATTTGACTGGAACTACTTAGTAGGTGTCCATATATCAGGGGTTAATGGACACCCTGCAGCCAATCTGAATCGAGTATTCCTCCAGATCATGGTATAAAGGCCTGTTTATCTCTACCTTCTGTACATCATTAAGACTAGGGAGCTCCAGTTTACCTAAAAAGGCCTCACGTGCTGTTGCAGAAGAGTCACATTCAGAAGAATTTAAACTCTGGTAAAAAGCCTTATAGTTTTGTTGATTGTCCTACCATTCCTGAGTGATGAAATATTGTACCAATTTATTGCCAGACCCATATAGTCTGTGTCTGCAAAAAAATAATTGAAGCTTTTTTAGTTACCACCTGATCCAATGCTGTTCGAGCTGCATCTAAAAGTTGTCCAAGTGGTTTTGTGGGATTAGACTTAAATTTTATTTCCAAACATTTGACCTTTTCCTCAAGTTCAAGTTTTTTCTCTGCAGAGGTGTATGACATAATAGATCCCCTTAAATAGCACTTAGCTGTTTCCCATAAAGTTGAAGGGTTAATGTCTGGTGTTCTATTTACTGCCAGGAAAAAATCTAGTTCTTTAGTAATACAATCTCTAAACTGGTGGTTACTCATGAGATGAGAGTTTATGCGCCAATGTCTACAAGATGGATTATTATATGGAGGACAGAAGGTGACACTAATGGGGCAGTGATCTGAAAGGACTTGAGTTCCCACTGAACATTCAGTAATTCTTTCCAGAATTCCCTTTCAAAACTAAGAAGTAATCAATTATAGAAAATGATTGATGAGGTTGCGAGAAGAACGTAAATCCCGTCCTTTAAGGCAGGAACACACCGGCCCAACCATTGGACGTCTGAAGTGTTTGGAGAGACTCGGACGAGGTCGGGAACAAATCTGCTCGGTGTGTTCAGCTGCGTCGGAAGCTTTCGGAGCCGCGCAGACTTTGTCTGATCTTATTCAACATGCGAAGTCTGAGGAGGTTGGCTGTCGGCCGTCTGAGCCATTGGATTCTCTGATTGGCAGTGTGCTAGCAAATCAGCGCGGTGTGTGGGAGGGGCGGAATACTGTGTGAGCATTGGTTTTCTACGCACTCCGTTCTGTCATTTCTTGTTTTCATGTTTTGGAGCACTGGCATGAGACTAGCTGTTATGTCCGTTCAGGAAGAATTCATCTGTGTTCGTTTGGTAATGCCTCGCTGCATGTTTAGTATGCAGCTGTTTTTGTCTGAAATAGTTAAGTTTCACTTTGATCGAAAGTAAAGAGAGTTGCGTGCATAAACCTTTAGTCCAGTGTCTTTAGCACTAGAGCAACCCGCTTATTGCATCTCGCGCAAGCACAGAATGTACACGCTACTGCGGAGCTGGCAGTACGTCAAAGCGGTGTGTTCAATGCAACTTTTGTGCCGAACGGGTCAGATGAGAGGCAACAGAGTGGTCAGAGAGTGGTCGGATAAGGCAGTTGGACGTCTGGGCGGTGTGTAGGGGCCTTTAGGGTTCAAGATCCTCCATGCATCGAATAGTTCTATGTCCTTGCAAAAATCTAACAAGTTGGTACTTTTCTGAGATCTCCTAACTTTAGAGGGGGACTGATCAACGCTGGGATCGAGCACACAGTTAAAATCCCCTCCAAGCACAACAAAAGAGCAGGAGAATGATGAAATATCTGCTAGTTAATAAGATAGGAATGATGGTTCATATATTGTGGGTGCATATACACAACGAATTATGATGTGTTCCCCAAAAATGTAGCCTGATATTAAGACATAACACCCTTCCTTGGCTTTAATCTCCTTGTCCAACTTAAATGCAAGACTGCGCTGAATAAGAATTGCCACCCCATGGCTACTGCTGTTATAGGAGGAGTAAAAAACCTGACCCAACCAGCTGCTACGTAGTTTAATGTGTTCGAGTTCTGAAAGATGAGTTTCCTGGAGAAAGCCGATCTGGCAACTTTCTTTCTTTAAGTTGTAATGTAGTTTTTGTCTCTTGACCACATGGTTTATCCCTTTAATGTTTAGGCTTACAATTTTTAAGTTACTCATGGTAGGCCAAAAGAAAAAAACGGTACTATTTGAGCAGAATAATAGCAGCAAGACCTCTGAAGCAGGTATCCAGGTAAGCACAATACGTGCTGGTAGATAAATAGGAATGGAAAATGTTACAAATGGGGTGTAAAGGACACAGACTATTAAAGTAAACACATAAAACATTGAGTAGAACTTGACAGCAACCCCCAACCGGGGGTGCTGACAAAAAGGCAAAAACGCATCCAAAAAGGTGCAGCAACAATAATGGGACCATGAAACTTAGGAGACTCAATCTCCTGATAGAAGAGGAAAAACAAAAAACTTGCGAAAAGCATACTAAGTTATGTAACTAACCAAAAACCCCTTCAATACTCCCACCCCCAGGCATGTCACAAATGTATTTGGCATGGTCAGCAGTTTAGCAGGTAAAAAAGAAGAGACCAAAAAAAAAAAGAGATCGACTTCCAAAGTAGCATATGAACAGAAAACTGCATTTTGATGTGCAGTGGTATATTGTAAAACAAATGTCTGCTTTATTGCAATGCCTCGTTACACGCAAGTAAAGTCTGTAAACATGTATGAATCCCTGTAATAGAGAAAGCAGGCTACATACCATATCTCACGTTGAGATAACTTCAGAGGCTTATAATTAAACATTGTTGTGGAGAAGAGGGAAAAAGGAGACATATATTAGCAAAGTCCAGTGATGAATTTCTCCACGTCCTGTTGTGACTTAAATGAGTGATCCTGACCATTGTATTTGATGCTTTTTCCCTCACGGCCTGAAGGATCCTCTGTTTATCACCGAAGTTGAGTAGCTTTATCACCGCAGGCCGGGGTTGTGTGTCAGTCAGCACGCTGGCTACCCGAAGCGCTCTGTCGATCTTCACCTTGTCGCCTCGGTAACCATGTTTCAAAGAACTGCAGCGGCTGTCTGTCTCTCCAAGCCCGACGCTCCGTATGTTGTCTCTCCTGCTGCGGCTTTTGAGGTCGTCAATCCGATCCTCCATCACCTTCACAGACTGCAAGATACTCATTGACCTGCCCTACAAGGCACGACTGCATTAGGTGCTGTAAGGTCACGGCTGCGTTGCAGAGGCCGAAAGGCATCTTCTATATATTATTATCTATAATAATAATATTACTATATTATTATTTCTTAATTTGAACAGAGACAGTGCACAATAAATCATTAACCCTGTATAAACAAGGAGAGATGCATTGCACCGGGTTCTAGCAGGTTGCTATTTTCCACCCGTAGGCCCTGGAGCTCATAGAGTCCCAAGGGGGGGGGGGGGGGTGGGGGGGGGGGGTGATTGCGGTTTTCTCCCGATCCTTAGGGTCCACTGCCACCTGCCAAAATCCACTGGTGAGGTAAAGGGTAGAATACCAAGCAGCTCTTTTTAGTCTGGTGAGTTATTCTTCTATCCTGGGCAGGGGGTAGGCGTCTTTGTGGTTGAGGGTGTTGAGCTTCCTGTAATCTATGCAGAAGTGCAAGGATCCATCCCCTTTTTCACAAGGACGATAGGCACTGCCCAAGGGCTGGAGCTCTCCCTGATGACATTATTGTCCAACATGTTTTGGAGTAACCCCCTTAACTCAGGGTAGAGGCTTGGTGGGATGGCCTGTTGAGCAATGCAGAGCCTGTGAGGATTGAGTGGAGAACAGCACTGGTGTGCCCCAAATCTTCATCCCCTGCAGCAAAAACCTCTCTCCATCACTGCAACAGTGAGTCCATTCTCTGCTTTTGTTCTACTGAAAGCCCCTCACCTTTCAGCAGGTTGACTGAATGGTAATCTTCCATGGAGACCAGGTTTGCCTGGACATCTACCTCTACTATGCCTGCATGTGAAGCACTAGGACTGTTTCTCCCTAAATGTGGCTTGGGTCAACCTGGAAGACATTAGCAAATCAGAGCTTAGCCTCATACAGGTGTGTCCACAACACCATCTCGCTGTTTGGAGGCACGTAGACTGGTTCTCGGTGAGTCAGTCAGGCTACTCCAGTCTGTTCATCGGATAGTTCAGCGTGCAACAATTTTTGACAAACAGAAAAGGCATGTTCCCTCTCCCCCTTAGCTTCTCTGGACATGATGGCACCGAATGTAGTTAGTCCAAGGTGGACTCCCTGGATAAGTTCTTTCCAAAAATGTGAGATCACATCCATCCCTAAAATACCCTTTCAGCATTTAGGCACTCATCTTTGACTATGATTACTCTTTTACCTGGCAAGGTGGCTCCCCCCGTCAAACATTCCAGGATGGCATAGACTGTGTGGTGTATCTGTAGTCCATCGGCAGTTTTCAGCTTAAGCCAGTGCAGATTCTGTGGGTTCCGCTTCTGCTCTCCAGCCATTTCTGGAAGAAAATTTCACAAAAAAGTGTGACTTGTGACAGTTGGTCTTTCATTTCTTTCCAGCTCTTACTGTCTCGATCCACTCATCTAGGCTAGGGTCTGTCATAGCCTGTTGTTGCTGTGGCACAGAGACACATGATGCACAGGCCAACTCCATCTTCAGTTCAGCCTCTAATGATCTAGCTTCACCAGACACTTCACTGAGGGACATTTTAGGATTTCTACACACCTGTTGTTGAAGTTCCTGTTGCAGCATGCCAGGCCTCAGACCAAGGACAAGCTGGTCTTGAATAGAGATGCACCGATCGATCGGCAACCGATCGCAATCGGCCGATAATGCCCCTATCGGTTGTGATCGGAGTTCTCAAAATAGATCACATCAGGCCGATCAGATTACGTTTAAGTATAAAGACAGTGCATTAACTGCATGCAGGAAAGGAATTTCACGGCCGCTGTTGCCCCGCACTTTGGCCTTGATGCCCCGTGAAAAAAAAACTCATCATACAGCCACAGTGGCCTCTGTGCCCCTGGCCCGGTCAGCGTAGCGAGCTTGCCCTGAATTACAGCCACCTGAGTTCACAGTAGTCACTCACAGTAACTTCATTTAGTCCGCGGTTCGCGCAGGTGGAGTCTCATCATCACGATGATCTCACGTGAAAGCCTCTCAAACAGCAGCAGCAACGTCTCAAAACAGAAGTACGAAACTTACAGCACAGGTGCGAAAGCGAGCGCTGCCGGTTTTGACATGATACGGAACTGACTTATGTGGTAGGATTTAGTCCGGTAAAGTTGGAAATATATTCACAGATTCGAACTTCCCGGATCAATAACTCATAAGTGAAACCTTGTTAAAACACAGACGACGGCTCTTTCCTACAGTAGTGAGGTAGACAACGAACTACAACCGTATGTTAATCAAAACGAGTGTCTGGACATTAACTCTGGTCTGTATGGTCAGCCGTCTGTGAGACGAGGGCGCAGGGACCGTCTACAAAGTGCAACACCGAAAAGAGAAACTACAAAAAATTCAGTAACTTCACTATTATTCAGAGTGTAGTGTCACCAAAATCACTCCACACATCAGTGGTGTCCTGCTGGTTATTCTACAATTTTTTGTTTGGAAAAAATGTGCTTTGCCATAATTTTGGGGAATTTCTATTGGGAGAAATATTCAATAACACTAATATTCAGTGAGGTGTCACAAAACCCACCTCACCCTAACCCTACTTAACAAAAACTACTTTCTAATGTAACTTTAACTTGATTTTGGTAAAAAAAAAAAATGTTTTAATACACAATCCATGTCTTATTAAAAATTAGGATGTTATGGTATCAGTCTGAAAGGTAAATCAACACATTTTACCCAGTGGCCTTTGTGCCCTGTCATGTGGCCTTGGTGCCCCTGAAAAAAAAAGTGCAGGCCAAATGGACTTGCCCCTAAAATGACAAAATTCCCACCCTGACTGCATTCCCACTAGTAAGCTACAGTTACTCTATGTAAGCTGAGTCCACGTTGTCTCTAAGAGAGTCTCTAGAGTGTGAAATATTGCACATTGCCTCAGTCTGCAATAAAACTGTGGTCAATTCATGATACTTTCTCATCTCCTAATTTTAATACTTAATAATACAATGTCAATGTTGTGTAAGAAGAATCATTAATTAAATATATGAAAGTTACACAAAACAACAATATAGAAGAATTTATGGATTTGACGCTGTGATCGGTGATCGGCAATATCGGGATCGGCAGATACTGCTTTCGGTGATTGGTGATCGGTGATCGGCCCCAAAAATCCTGATCGGTGCATCTCTAGTCTTGAATAGTTATCTCATCCTGAGCAGAGCCAGCTGGTTCATGTTTTTGCCACGTGGAAGTAGTTCACAGAGCTAGAGACTGTAGTAGTTTCTTCATCCTGTTGGTTACATTTGAAAAACTGTGATTGGAGCTGGCTCATGGAATTACCCGGCCATACAGTTTCTTTAGCTCCAGGAGAATGGCTGCACTAGTTGAGCGTTTGGTTGAGCTTTGAGGATGTTAACATCCAATTTAGATTTGGATTCCCAAGTGTCCTTCTCAACATAGTGAGAAGGACACAAATGCTTTAGCAGGGCCTGCTGTGTGGTTTCCCTCATGTTTTTCTGCACCTGATCAGTCCTCCCAGGATATTTAAAACCTGGCTGTGTTCGACTCTTTTTTTTTTGGCTCCCTGCTTAGGAGCACCATGTTTTTGTTTAGTTGGCCTCGGCCTGTTTAGGTTAGGTTAGGACTTTAAGTATTGTTGTTTACTTGGTTAACACATTGGTTCATTTTT
This sequence comes from Sparus aurata, assembly GCF_900880675.1. Classification (NCBI taxonomy): domain Eukaryota; kingdom Metazoa; phylum Chordata; class Actinopteri; order Spariformes; family Sparidae; genus Sparus; species Sparus aurata. The sequence goes on along the minus strand of NC_044187.1, from coordinate 37,710,979 downwards.
GCAGTTTACCACTTGTGTCTTTCTTGTTTTGCTCATGGCTCATGAGTTGGGCCATAACAAAGTAGGGGCTCATCCAAGCGGTTGTGTGTAAATTGTTGTGTAATGGTTGTCAGTAATTATGAAGGGGCTTGTAGAAAAAAGTTGTGAATGACGTCATCAACTTTACTAAGGAGCACGTGGAGCTGCCACCTTGATTGATGTGTATAAGTGTATAATTCCCTGCGAGGCATAGCGGTGTTAGCCCTTTAGGTTCATCGGTTTGTTTTGTTGTGTAGTGTTGCAGTAAACGTGGTTGGAGCAAATGCTAGGGAGCACAACTGTAGCCGTTTGGGAGCCATCCGTGGTCACTTATTATGTACTCGGTAACCAGTGCATAAATACCCGCCATCGGAACTGCATGAAGGCTAGGGATGAGTTATTGTCAGTTTAGATGTTGATGATTAGATAAGTGATAGAGGGAATTTTCATTTTGTGTGGGTTTGCTTGCACCCTTTATGCACCTTTTGTGACATTGGTTGATCCCTGGTATTTTGGAGAGTTAGACTGGGTTTAGTCCTCGGTTTGTTTGACGTGGGAATGGCTGAAGTAAGTGATTTTGTTAAAGCTCTGTCGGAGGGGTTTTTGGACAGCTGTACTAAGGAGCAGCTGTTAAAGATAGCAGAGCGTTATGAGATTCAGATTTCTGATAAGCAGTTGAAGGACACTGTTAATAGTATTGTAAAGGCAAATTTATGTGAAATCGTAGTCTTGGCTGCTAAGCAAGAGAAACCGGCTGATGTTTCTATTTCTCCGGTTTTGGCAGCAGGTAGCCTGACATTTGAGCAGCAAAGGGAGTTACTTAGATTACAGTTGGAGCACAATTGAATGAAGCACAACTCAGATATTGAAAAGCAGCTCGCAGTAGAAAAGATGCACTGTCAGGCAGAACAGGCAAGGTTGTCTCCAGAGCAGCATAAACTCGACTTGATTGGAAGGGGTAAATTGAGAACCAATAATTCAGTGGAGCTAGGAAGTTCAGCACTTTGTCCTGAGCCTGCTGAAGAGCGTTTTGATATTTTGGGTAACCTGCGATTGTTGCGGAAATTTAATTGGAGAGATTCAGAATCTGCTCGCGTGTTAATGATGCAGTGTATTTTGACTGGGCAGGAGGCGTCTTCATTGTCAGAAATATGCGGTTGTTAAAGCAGCTGTATTGACAGCTTACGAGTTGGTCCCTGAGGCTTACTGCCAGCGGTTTCGGACATGGTGGAAACATGATAAGCAGACACACCTGGAGTTTGCTCGTGATTTGACGGCTCATTTTAAGTGTTGGTGTTCACTGTTAAAAGTGGAAAGTTTTGATAAACTGTGTGATCTTATAGTCCTAGGACAGTTTAAAAACCATATCCCTGAGAACATTGCTACATACATTAATGATCAAAAGGTAAAAACTGCTGCTGAAGCTGCTGTTTAGCAGATGATTATGTGTTGACGCAAAGGAGTAATTTTGGGTTTTCGCACACTCGCAATGCTGGTTTTGGAGGGCATGCAGATAAAGTTACTATGAGAGAACTATGCCAGCTGGCGCAGCACCACCAAGGGGTGCTTGTTTAGCTGTGCCTATGCCAAAGTTCTCCCTGGTAGTAAATTATGTGCAGGAGGAAGTATATTTACCTAGCAAATGGGATTCTTTATTACCATTTGTGTCAGATGGTTTGGTTTCCCTGGCAGGAAATGATGTAAAATTGCTAGGGCTGTAACAATATTCTAAACTCACGATTTTTGACCCATGGTTTGATCCAAACCTCAAATTTTATTTTGATTCAACATTTTATTTATGTGACATTTCAATAACTTCTATATATCATATTGTTTGATAGTATCAGAGGCGCAGTATTGGCAAACTGAAACAGCGTGAATAGATGAGCCGGCTGCGCGTATGGCAAGTGCGCGAGTGTCAGACAGCAACCTGTTCACTGATGCAGATCATGTAATTATGTAATTTAGAGCGAAAAACATAACTTTGTTACTTTCCAGGATGTTTGGTGGGTCAGGATCTCAATCATGACACATTATAACAGCATCAATATGATAATAACTTATCTGCGGTTTTAGATGATACCTGGGAAACACCTTGCAAACACACACGTCTCACCATCATAACGTGTCTGAGTGGATCTGAGTGTCGCGATTTCAGTTTCGATACGTGTATCGTTACAGCCCTAGAAAATGCCAATAGAAAAATGATAATGCTGCTTTTGACTCCTTTATTCATGCTTCAGTTTTGCCATTCTCTGAAAAGAGTGACACTGGGTGCACTGTTCATGTTGTAGGCATGGGCATGAAAATTTTGCAGGTTCCACTACACAATATTATGCTGTATGCTGACCTCTTTCAGGGCCAAGTGGCTGTTGGTGTGCGTCCCGCGCTGTCACTTGAAGGCATTATGCTGATTTTTGGAAATGGTGTAGCAGGGGCACGTGTCCAGGGGCACGTGTCCTGTGGTTTCCTCAGTTCCGCTGGTGAGGAAGCAGCCTGAGAGTGAAGAGCCTTCTCCTGAGGGTTTTACTGCATGTGTTGTAACATGCTCTATGAAACATGCCTATCTTGATTGTGTGTCTGGTTCTGGGAAGTTGGACTGTGAGGCAGCAGAATTGTGCGCTTTCTCCCTGGTTGATGTACCTCTCTCAGTTTTGTGGGAGGACCTTGCTGCTGAACAGCAAGCTAACCCTTCTTTGAGGGGCCTGTTCGAACAGGTACTTGCCACAGATGAGGTGAGAAATAGCTCAAGGGGGTATTTTAAGCGAAACAACCTCATGGTGCGAAAATGGGTACTGCATTTCGGTCTAGGACTGGTGCAAGTTATCTCCTTACTGTGATGGCGGACATTATTTACCCCAAGTCCGGTGTTGGACATGCCGGTGCGTCCGGTCTGTCGCCTCGGGAGGTGGGCCGTGTAGGTGGGCTAGCGGCTAGCAGCTAGCTACACACGAACATCCACAGATTCAGATTCCGTTGTCCGCGCGTCTCCGGATCTCCTCAGACCCAAACAGACTCGGTCCGGACTCTTTTAGTCTCATTGATACACAACAGTCAGTTTAGATGCACCGAACAGAACGGGACCGAACCGCCGGCAAAATCCTGGTCCAGCTCGCTCAGCTGCAGGTATAACTCTGCTTGTTTCTTAAGGTGGGGGCTCGCGGTGGGCTCTGCAGTGATTGGCTCTGGTGCGCACGTGACTGTGGTGGCTCCGGTGGACAATGCTCGCGAATTTGTAAAGCATTTATGAAATAATTTATTAACGGTATCATTGCAGTCCAAACAAATGTGAAATCGCACACCATTGAAACACGCAGCAGCCATGTTGTAAGTCTCAGGTCAGTCTAATCCTGATCTGCAGAGATATTTGACAAACACACACACACACACACACAGACAGACAGACAGAGATTCCGTGCTTTTATAGAGTGATAATAATAACAACAACAATAATAATAATACTCATAACAATAATAATAATAATAATATTAATAATAATAATAATAATTATTATTATTATAATGATGATGATGGTAATAATAATAATAATAATAATAATAATAATAATAATAATAATAATAAGGTTTACTAGTAGTAGTGGTAAAAGCACTGGTTTTATTACTTGATGTGAGTAATAATCAGTGATTTTAAGCAAAACAACCTCATGGTGCGAAAAATGGGTGCCACATGGAGACTGTTTTGTTGGTTGTGTTACCGGCTAGATTTAGGGAGTCGTGTTAAAGCTGGCTCATGATGAAGCAGGACGTTGGGGTGTTAGGAAAACATATGATCAGGTCCTGTGGCATTTCTTTTGGCCTCATGTGAAAAGGATGTGGCGACATATATTAAAACCTGTCATACTTGCCAGATCATGAGAAAGCCTAATAAAAAAAATAGCACCTGCTCCTTTGTCCCCTGTCTGTCGATCAGCCGTTTCAGCATCTGATTATTAACTGTGTGGGTCCATTGCTTCGGTCTAGGACTGGTGCAAGTTACCTCCTTACTGTGATGTGTCAAAGTACTCGTTATTTGGTTGAGTATCCGTTGTGCACAATATTAATTTCATGACAGAAAAATATCATATCATATCATATTGATTTAACAACTAACTGGACTAACATGATATAACAGTGATATATAACAACAACAACAACAACAATAATAATACAAATTATATATATTACGATATTAACAGAGATTTGGGAGCTTCATGCTTCATGAATGAGTTAGTCAAACATACCGTGGTGGTTAATGGCACCGGCAGTTTTAGCACTTGTGCCCTTGTCCTAAGGGCGTCATACTGTTGCTTTGTATATAATGAGATTTCTATTTTCAAATGAATTCTTTTCTTACATTCAGCGTGACGGCCGCCTCCTCCCACTCTCTGCCTGCCTATTGCATCTGCAGGAGCATATGAACAGGCCTCTACTTCGCCTGCTATCTCTGCTCAGGACGGCCTGAGTCAAGTCCTCTCACACTGAAGCAGCCAGGTGCATTACACTGACAGGTTTGACAGCAGGCTAACCTCTTGATGATTTTTTTCTTCAACAAAAACAGGAGGCTAAGGTGCCAAACACTAGGCTGCAAACTTTGGAACCAGGCAGTGCCAGAAGGTGATATAATGAGCCACATTTTAATTAAAGTATTATCTTTGTAAGTGAATTACAGTAAAGTATATAGGGGTATATTGTGGTCAGTGTTCAAGTGATCAACACAAGTGCATATGTGAGCAAACTGATCATCCATGTCTTGATTTAACAATTGATACATTTATTTAAAAATGTACAGAAAAAAACTGTGCAGACTTTTACAAAACATGTTCGTATATACAAAGACTAGATTTTAACTGTGATGACAAGATGTCCAAAGGAATGGAATGTGGAAATAAATGCTGAATATAATTTTAATTACTTAATTCTGTTGCCCCGTTATATGATTTTTTTTTTATTAAAGTTTTTGTATTTGTCATTCATGTATTTTACAATTTGCTTTTCTTTTCTACGTTGCCTTTATTTTGCCAACATTTTTGTTTGTTCTCATGTTTAAGCATAGTCCTATTGTACATTCCTTCAATCATGCCTTTTAATGTATAAAAGTTATGAGTTAGTAGAAAGAATTATTTTAATTATTTTATTGTCACACTTGAAAGTATGTTGGTGGCTTTTTTTCTGTCACTTCCAAATAGCAGTTATGGAGTGTGATGCTTCTTAACATTTGGTGTGCTTCAAGATTTTCACCATGTGCTTTTGGTGATGTGCTTATGTGCTTTTTTTTGTTTACCTTTTTCTTTTTCTCTGAGCTTGTGTGTGTGTTAAGCTGCCCATTGCGCACAAAAAAACACAGTGAGATGGTTTCAGATGAAAATCCACGCTGTCAGTCATCCTTATCTGCTGCCCAGCTCTGCTAGCTGCAGACCTACTAGCTCACAGATGCAGCGAGTAGAGTCTCACTGAGAAAACTGAAGAAGATTCCCTGAGAGAACTTCTGTGGACTCCGAGCCAGTCACTAACCACTGTCACATTCCATTTTTTACTCTCTCTCTCTCTCTCTCTCTCTCTCTCTCTCTTTCTCTTAGATTCAGCTGCAGACCTGCCTCACTGACTCTTAGTAATAAACATAGGAAACAGTAAATCTTATTGGTAAGCAGCAATAAACTAGGGCTGCGTACAGAAGCAGAAAAACTGTAATGGCACTGCAAGAACAGGAAGTGCATGCAGAATTTTGCAAGACATGAACTAGGGCTGCTAGTTTATTGCTGCTTACATATATATATATATATATATATATATATATATATATATATATATATATATATATATATATATATATATATATATATATATATATATATATATATATATATATATATATATATATATATATAAAATGTGTGTGTGTATACACAGACATACAAGCAAGCTGGGCTGAATGTCTGATAACCAATGCTCCAAATGCAGTGTTTGTGGCCCAAACATGTCCTTTCCTTTAATTATCATGCCTGTACAAATATCAACAAGTAAAAACATTGTATCTGAAGGTTATTTAAATAGCTCACTATTTAATTAAGAAATGTTTAAAGATGCTATATATACATAAATTCTATTCCAACAGTTTTTGTGGTTGACACAAAAAAGAAACCTCTCAAATTGAATGTGTTCAGGGAGTCTGTACTGCATGCTGACTGACAGAATACTCAACGTTAATGCAGGACAGTGCTGATGAGACAGACTATTGAATGATAGCTGTAATAAAATTGACCCGCATAGCCGATATCGATACTCCATGCACAACAATTTTTTTATTTTATCTTTCAGTTCTTTCATATTTAAGTTCAAATTGTATTTTTTCAGTTATTTTCTATATTAAAAAAGGTTCGCCTATGCACAAATCTGGTGCTCAAGGAGCTTATTTGTATAATTTTCACGTTATAATATTTATTGTAGATATTATAAACTTAAATCATTGACCACATTTCTTAATCATGTCCTTCTTCCCAAAAATGTATGTTGATCTCATTGTTGAGTCCAAATGTGGTACCCGCATTAAAGTAACCCTACATATTTTTCCATTTTTTTTGTCCTTCCAGCAATTCACATCCATCCTTTAATTGAGTCAATGTATTTTTACATCCAAATCACTGTGTAAAGTTTAGCTGAACACACCCAGAATAGGGGGAGACAAAGAGATTGAACTTTAAACATCTAGTGTCTGTAGATAATGCCCTCTTAATCTTCTGTTTTTTGATGCATTTTCTGAGGTAGTAAAAAACAGACACTTTGGGTCATTGTCCACAAGCTGCAGCATTAATTATTAATTATAATTTTCATTGTCAAATGAGAGTGTTTGAATTAAAATATGCTTTTTAGGATAAACCTGGCTAAAATGCAGCATAAAACACACTATGCATTCAGTTATAATACAATACAAGAGTATAGGAAAAATTAAGGTAAGATGCATAAAGGAGGAAGACCAAAACACATTGACCAAGCTCACAATCGTCCACATCCTTTAAAACGAACGAAAATTCACAAACAGTAATTATCTCAGTTGGTTATTGTCCAGGAAGGGGGAAGACATGTACTAGACCTTAACAGATTTATCATAACTTAGTTGTACGACATAAAAAAAATCTCCAACAATTAAAGTCCACCACCACTTTATTACAGAGTTAAAATGTTTGAGGAGGTGGAGCTAAGGTGGAATGTGTCATTAACACAACACTGAAAGCTGATGTTCTGTCACCTGTTCCCCCAGGAGGAGTTGAATTTTGCACAGTGCACATCACACTGCTATGTAGACTGGGCTGGTGAGAAAGAAAGACCATATCTGGCCATTGTTGCCCCAACTGAACTCCATCAGTAAGCTGCATTTCAGTTCACAGCTAGTTATTTTGCAGCTGGCTTTTCAAACTGAATTCAACTTAGGCCAAAGTACACTACAGTGTTATCAGATTCCACTGAGAGGAGACGCCTCCACTAAGAGACTATTTAGCATAGAGTGACACAGTGAGGGGAGGGGGTGTGTAGGGAGGGAGAGATCGGGGTGACAATTTGACTCGAAGGGAGGGGAGAGAGGGCTAATGGAACTGCAGGTTAGGACTGTCTGGCAGGAGAGTTGTGCCCATACTGAACTTGACACACAATTAAAACATACATGGCACATATACACACTCATATAGAGTGTATGCAAGTGTTGGGTGTGTGTGTCTGGAGGTGAGAGGAAAAGAGAGATCAAGAAAGAGAGAGAGTTTCCCCTGAACAAACATCACCTGGTGTGGGAGATGGTCTGACCTTTTCTATGTCCTGCTCTCTCTCCCTCTCTCTCTCTCAGTCTCACACACACCTGTCATGGCTAATGCATGAGGGGGGTGTAGGTGCACAGAGCAAGTTGTCAGCACTGTTGTCAGGCAGACAATGAACTGCAGTAACCAGGAAGTGACAGGAGGTCTCGTGTTTTTGCACGTGTGTGTGTTGGAGGAAAGAGAGAGAGGAGAGAGAAACAGAGAGAGAGAGAGGGGAGGTCAAGTATTGAAGGTGTCTGACTTAGAAAAATAGTTCCTACTTCTGTTGCTCCACCTAGCTTTCTGACTGTCCATCTGTCAAGCAAACTACTGCTCAAAAAACAAGCAGGTGGCCAGGGGAGAAACACATCGCCAACATTCATTCTGGCAGTTGGGTTGGCTTGTCATAACCTGGTGCCTCCACAACTCAAATTGCCGCTTGACCACAGACAGCCTGGTTAGAGGTTCGGTTGTGTTATGTAAGTAGTAGAGGAGATGAGGAGCATAATACAGAGGTCTACTGACCTAATGTGTTTTCTACTCAACAACCCGATTATTTTTCATTCTTAAACAGCTTGTCACAGGCACAGCTAAATTGATCACCTTTTGCAGCATAAAATGACAAGAAGAGCAAGTTTTACAATGTTGACAATGCAGCTGTCTTTGGTCTTTGCTGAAGATGAAACATATTTGTTTTTTAGAAGGAGCCCAAAAAGAGAGCCTCCATCCAGTTACATGAAGCAATGTAATAAGTGAAAAACAGTATACATTCTTATGAATGAACTTCTGTGGAATGAATAATCACTCAATTAAAAACCCCAAAACCAATATGTAGTTGAGTGCTAGGAAATGTTTTGATTAAGGTGGTAAAAGGAGATATAGCATCGCTGTTTTTACACTTCGTAGTAGATATTTGTAGGACCCAAAAGCGAACATCAAGACAGAGGTAAGGTATAAGGGAATTTGTTGAAATACTGCTGAAGGTTAGTGGTGGTGGAGGGCTGAGATTAAGGTTAATGGCTCAGCCTCTCCAGAGCACCTAGCACAATAACCACAGAGAAGACCACAAGAAAATCCAATCAATGATAGCAGTCTTAAAGGTGGAATATGGAATATGAGCTGAATGCCGCCATCTAGTGTCTCAAGATCGTAGTCGCGACAACAAAAAGGTAATTCCAGCGGTCGGGTTGCCAGGTTTGGACAGGGCAGGAGGATTGAGCCGCCTCCGTTTCCTCCGTTTACTGGGTGTGGAGGTCGATGGGTCACGATCAGTATTCTCATATCTAGGATCAACGTGATATAATGAAAATAAGTACAGCAGAGGAGTTTTAACCGACAGGTAACGTTAGCTAAGTTAGCAAGCGAGTTAGCTTACCAATCCAGGAGAAAGTTCGCCATTTCCGCGTGTGTTTTGATGCCGTAGAAATCCTTTACCTGAGTCCATCGAGCGTATGCTTCACCGATATTTACTCTGGTTTTTGCTCTTCTCCGGTCACTCAGCTGCTGGGACAGATAACGCACCGTTCGCTGGGGCTCTGAAGAGCTTGCAGACTCCGCCATTTTACGCAGTGTCCTAGCTGTGCCGAGCTTTGCAGAGGTTGCAAAATTGGCAACCCGCAATGCCGGCCGCTATTTGGCTGGTACGATGTAAACAGGAAGTCATTGTCGAACCCGTCAAAATTTCTTAAATTATTTATTTCAGACTAAATATAATTTTTCAAGGAAACGCATTACTTTTATTCTGCGCCCCTCTAAACGCCCCATGGATGTATTATTTTTGAAAAAATATAGCTTTTAATAAGCATATTACATATTCAACCTTTAATAAATTCATGTTAAAACTTGCCTCAATTAAAGGAGAACTTCAGTTGATTTAAACATGCAGCTTCATTGCGTAAGCTACCCTTGACTTGCCAGTACCGAAGACGCGAACACATTTGGTCCAACCTTTACAGAGCTCCGTGAACGGAGACTTAGCATTGACAGCTAACAGCATGGGGTCAGAACTTTACACTGGGTTTTAAGCGTCTTAACATGCTCCACATCTCACACCGAATGTTATGCAACAACAGCAGACACCTTAGCACACAGCACTGTAGCGTGTATGACTCAAACTGAATAAAAAAGTAGTTAAAACAGTGTGTTTGTGAAAGGAGCTACTTACCTGTTTGTTGACATCCGTGTCTTCCGGTAGCTAGACCAAACTAGTCAATTCGTCGAGCGTGCACTTACTCCCTCACTGGCAGAGACGGAAACGTAATCCAGCATTTTCGTGTTTATGTTCATAATGTACATGTCCATGTTGCAGCCTGTCATGAGCCATGAGCCTTACAATAGCCTGTTAAGCCTGTTAAGTGCACACTCGATGGATATGCTAGTTTGGTCTAGCTACCGGAACACACGGATGTCAACAAACAGGTAAGTAGCTGCTTGCACAAACACACTATTTTAATTACTTTTTTATTCATTTTGTGTGCTAAGGTGTCTGCTGTTGTTGCATAACATTCGGTGTGAGATGTGGAGCATGTTAAGATACTTAAAACACAGTGTAAAGTTCTGACCCCATGCTGTTAGCTGTCGATGCTAAGTCTCTGTTCACGGAGCTCTGTAATGGTTGGACCAAATGTGTTCACGTCTTCGGTACTGGCAAGTCAAGGGTAGCTTGAGCAATGAAGCTGCATGTTTAAATTAGAGATGCACCGATCGATCGGCAACTGATCGCAATCGGCCGATAATGCCCCTATCGGTTTTGATCGGAGTTCTCAAAATAGATCAAATCAGGCCGATCAGATGACGTTTCAATATAGAGACAATGCATTGACTGCATGCAGGGTGGGAATTTCACGACGGCCATGGCCACTGTTGCCCCGCACTTTGGCCTTGATGCAGCGTGAAAAAAAACTAATTGTACGGCCACAGTGGCCTCTGTGCCCCTGGCCCGGTCAGCGTAGCGGGCTTGCCTTTAATTACAGCCACCCGAGTGCACAGTAACTTCAGTGAGTCCGCGGTTCGCGCAGATGGAGTCTCATCATCACGATGATCTCACGTGAAAGCCTCTCAAACAGCAGCAGCATCTCAAAACAGAAGAACGAAACTTACAGCACAGCGAGCGAGCGCAGCCGGTTTTGACATGATACGTAACTGACTTATGTGGTAGGATTTAGTTTGGTAAAGTTGGAAATATATTCACAGATTCGAACTTCCTGGATCAATAACTCATAAGTGAAACCTTGTAAAAACACAAACGGCGGGTCTTTCCTACAGTAGTGAGGAAGACAACAAGCTAGAACCGTATTTTCATCTAAACGAGCGTCTGGACATTAAATCTGGTCTCTATGATCAGCCGTCTGTGAGACGAGGGCGCAGGGACCGTCTACAAAGTGCAGCACTGAAAAGAGAAACTACAAAAAAATTCAATAACTTCACTATTATTCAGAGTGTAGTGCCACCAAAATCACTCCACACATCAGTGGTCTCCTGCTGGTTATTCTACAATTTTTTGTTTGGAAAAAATGTGCTTTGCCATAATTTTGGGGAATTTCTATTGGGAGAAATATTCAATAACACTAATATTCAGTGTGGTGTCACAAAAATCACCTCATCCTAACCCTACTTAACAAAAACTACTTTCTAATGTAACTTTAACTTGATTTTGGTATTAGAAAATGTGTTAATACATAATCCATGTCTTATTATAAATTAGGATGTTATGGTATCAGTCTGAAAGGTAAATCAACAAATTTTACTCAGTGGCCTTTGTGCCCTGTCATGTGGCCTTGGTGTCCCTGAAAACAAAAGTGCAGGCCAAATGGACTTGCCCCTAAAATGTCAAAATTCCCATCCTGACTGCATGCATTCCAACTAGTAAGCTACAGTTACTCTATGTAAGCTGAGTCCAAGTTGTCTCTAAGAGAGTCTCTAGAGTGTGAAATATTGCACATTGCCTCAGCCTGCAATAAAACGGTGGTCAATTCATGATACTTTCTCATCTCCTAATTTTTATACTTAATAATACAATGTCAATGTTGTGTAAGAAGAATCATTAATTAAATATATGAAAGTTACACAAGACAACAATATAGAAGAATTTATGGATTTGACACTGTGATCGGTGATCGGCAATATCGGGATCGGCAGATACTGCTTTTGGTGATCGGCCCCAAAAATCCTGATCGGTGCATCTCTAGTTTAAATCGACCGAAGTTCTCCTTTAAAGAAACTGCCAGGTATTTGAAGTACACATACCAACTTCAATTATTTTGCTGAAGTTTTAAAACTTTAATTTCAAGGAGTGACTTTATTCCTTCAAGTTAGAGATTTTGGTGTTTGCCTAGCACAGTGGAGAGAGGTGCACTACTTCACCCTGAAACTAAAGGGCAGACCTCTCTGCTCAGACCCGCTGACTCTCCTGTCCTCTGCCTCTGAGTTCACGTGGCTCCTTTTTGCCTCCGCCCAAATAAAAGCCCTTATTTTAAGGAGGTCCCTTAGGCACAATTCTGCACAATAGCAGGTTTGGCCAGATTAAAGGTCCAGTGTGTTTAGTATTTAGGGATATTTACAGACAGAAATAAAATATTATGTTCATAATTATGTTTTTATAATTATATAAGGTTACAAGGTAAGTTAATTGTAATTTATTAAATCAAGTGTTTCAAAAATGAAACAATTGTTGAGTTCTATCTATTTATATGAAATGGAGTGCTGATGATGGATTTGAGGAGTTTCACAGCCTGAGTAATGAAGCTGCTGCTGTAGTCTGTTGGTATGGCAGCAGATATTTCTGTATCTTTTGTCAGATCGAAGCAGGGTGAACAGACTGTGGCTAAGGTGCATGTGAAGAAATTCAAACTCAGAAATATGTATTTCTTCCATTAATGAATAAACAAGCTGTTCTCTGAGGAAAATAAGCTCCCAGAAAGCTCTTTGAAGCTAGAAAGGTGGCAGGATCCTCAACATATAAACAAAGTAAACCAGTATAAATTGTATTGTCCTTTAAGGTCAGCTTAGTTCGTTTAGGCAGAAAAAAAATAAAGATCTTTCTCTTCTGATCAAAATTTCAAAACTAAGTGCTCTTTGAAAATAATAAATCAATGAATAAAACAAAAATACCTAGGAAGAAACTAAGAAGGGTTGTGTTTCATAATGTTCATTACCTGAGCCTTTTATATTTTCAGAGATAGAGAGAGAGTCCTCCATGTTGCACTGCCAGAGGTGAACTGGGATAATAATTCAGGTTGGAAATCATCAACATCAGTCCAGGTCAATCTCTGCAGTCGATCACAATCTACAGTTCTTGGGGGCCCTGTGTTGCCCTGCATTGCTTTCTCTCTGATGAACCCATTTTTAATGTAACATTTAACAAGCCAGACCAATTCTCCTGTTGATCGACATGACAAAGCCACACATGTGCAATCTGCAACCACACTGCTACATGCCACTAAAACCTTCACACAAGACCTTTAAGTTGTGCTCTCTAGAGATGCTTTATATTGGTAGGACCTCATCCAGCATTCAATCACTGGGGTTTTTTGAAGAGACCAAATTTTCAGTACAGTCTTTTTCTGCAGTAAGGCTTACTGACAGTAGTCTGTGCAGATTTAAAGTAAGAGATAAAAACTCCCAGCAAAGTATGAAGGATTTATGGTCCCAAAAATGTTCTAAAAATGTATTCTTACAAAAAGAATTAAAATACCTTATGTAAATTGAAAGTGTTATTGTTAAAGGGTTTTGGGCTGAAGTCTTCCAGAGGTTAGTGTCATGCACGATCCAACACTACAGTGCCAGACAGAATGGGGGTTCTGTCTAGACTCTAATCGATAACATAATAAGTTTTGGCTGGAGCTGTCTTTGCTAAAAAGCTGAAGTTCTGCAAAGGCAGGGATAATGTTACCCCATCTATTCAAGTCAAGTCATATGTACTGTTCAAAATTTACATCAATATATGGAAAATCATTATCCTACATGGCTGCACATCATAGCATTAATGACCCGAAAATGCAAAGAAAAAGAATCAATTTGTCTTTTTGACAACTCCTATGTAAAAATATTTATTCTGGCTTACTTAGACCTATCATTATTTTGTATGTAAATACTTACTTGTTTTGTCATTGTAGGTTGCAGGATAAATCCATAGGCAGCAGCCTTGTTCCAGGTAATTTGAATGATTATTTCATGGAGTCTGGATGGCAGCAAACTGTTATGAAGGTGATTTATGTGAGAATGTATGCAAACAATAAACAATAAATACATTTGTCACAAGAAAGAAACCACAACATATCGCCGTCCAAAAAGTAAGACAGAAACAATAGAAACAATTTTCAAGCCTGAGTATAGTAGCTGCTATTTATCAAGGATATCTTAAGTGCTATGATTTAAGTGCTAATATGATTGATCCATTGACAGAGTTTGGAATAAGATCTAACATGATGTGAGTGTTTCTGTGACTTCCTGTAAAGACTTAAGGCTGCTGGAAAACTATCCAACTCTTCAGCTGTTTGGTTCTGCCCCCTGCTGCTGCAGTCTGATCTCATCCACTTTCCAGCGAAGGTGCAATTTATCTCCAAGAAAACTCTTCACATGTGCCAGCAAGATTTAATGCCGAAAAATGTCAACGATGCGCTTATAATTGTCGATGCACTTTTGTGCAAAGATCACATGGTAGTCCCTGAATGTTTTTGCAGTTCTCAACCAGGCTGCAACTCCTTTACCTTTTGTGTTTGTTAAAGGCTCTAGTTTAGATGGCAGCTTGTACATTCTCCCATTCTTAATATTTATGAAGAAAGTCTCAATAACATAATCCTGCGTGGGCAAATTAAATTCTGTGGAAGGGAACTTTTTATGAAATCATCAAATATTAATCACTTTTAACCACATTCCTATGTTTAATGTGGTAGTGTGCATATATTACATTTCTTTTCTGATTTTCCTATAAATTTGAAATTTTAAGTTGATTTGGGGTCTCTTTCAGACATTTTTAATCATGCACTCAAAAAAAAAAAAAGTCAGATGACAGACACTCAGACTATGCAGACACGATCAAAGAACAGATGATCATAAATATTGGGGTCTCTAAACACTATTCCGCCATGCGGAGAAATGGATTCTTTGTGAAGTCAGCCATTATTCTCCAACAGTGCCGGAGCAGTTACTGTGCATCATTACCCATGGCCATAACACCACATAATGACAGCATTTCACTATTCGTAGAAATGTTCGGCCTGAAATGACATGCACGCAGATACTATATTTTCCACCATGCTTAACAAAAGGAATGAAAATAGGAATCTAAATTAGAAATAGCAGGGATAGGTTCATCAAATACAAGCATTACAGATATATTCATCAATCTGATTTCATAAAGCAGCACAGGAATGGGATTTTCAGAGCAAATTTGCAACCAAAGCAGAGCTTGTTGGGAGGAACCATGGGGCAGAACAGGTCAGAGGTAAATGGTAATTCAGAAGAGCTGTTAAACGCAGTTTTTCCTCCTGCCAATCACTTGATCTTAAGTATTATAACTATTGGTATAATTAATAGTATTTTAATGAGATTATAATTTACCTTCTGAAAAATATCTACCATTGCTACTTAGTCTGAACTGTTATTTTGAATTAACTGAATGTATAATACGTATATTAAATTGTTTGGTCAACAGGGGTGTAGATCGTCCAGGGTGATGGGACTTCTATGGCCCTATTGTTCAGACCAAATGCAAATAAAATATTTGTATTGTGTTACTCTTACTCTCTTGAGTTTGATCGCAGAATTATCAAATTTTATTTATTATTTATTACTCGCGCAACACTTAACTCAGTTAATTTCATCACCTGGAGCTGCGTCTGGGTGACTGCAGCTTCCAGCACTACCTGTGGTTGATCGGTGCCCAGTTCTCAGCTGTTTAGTGCCAATCCATCTGTATGGATCAGAAGGACGCCGAAATAGCATCATAATGCTGAAACAGCATCACGTGATAATATCTCGAGTTCAATATTTTTCAACTCGAAAAAGCATCATTCATATGAAAGTGGCAGAAATGTGGAGAGCGTAGTTTCCAATGCATTTTATTAAGAGGAAAGAAAAGGCCTTAATTGTCTTGGCAACATATTTATATATACTTTTGTGCTACAACGGGTAGTTAAAACCACCCTGAGCATCATTTGTATTCACCTACAGAGCATCAGTGACATCAGTGAAGTAAGATGTCTGAACAGAACCCAAAGATACTAAAAGACAACACCAGCCACAATCTACTCACTCACTCTCAGAATAGATACAGAATTTAAATAATACTGAAATGTGTACTCATGGCTTCAGCATAGACAGAACCCCATCAGTAAACAATGCTTGAAATGTTTCTTTTGTTTTAAATCTTGTATGATAGTTACCAGCTGTGACAGCTGGGCCAGTATTTATATTTTACCTTGTGAGTCTGTGTGTGTATGTGTGTGTGTGTGTGTCATCATGGCAAATTATGGTCCTGGTTGCCTCCAGTTTCCATCTTTCCTCTCTACTCTGATCATAAAAGCATAACATTTGAAAATATAAATGTGCCTCCTCGTTGGAGAAAGATTCCATGTAACTTACTGTACTCCGATATCTATGAATAACAGCCCCATAGCAGGAAGGACCTGGGTTCAAGACCTGGGGCCTCATTTATAAACGTTGCGTACGCACAAAAGAAGGCGTACGCCACTCTCTACGCAAACCGTGGGACTTATAAAAAGAGAACTTGACGGGAAATTGTGCGGTCCTCCACGCAAACTCTGACCCATGTGTACGCACATAACTGGGGTAAGGAGAAACTGCGCCACTGATGGCAGAAGAAAGAAACGGGAGAAACTGTGTGAAAATGTATTAAAAAGAACTATTTCTACAATGAATAAACAAACATACTCCCTGGAGTGCACACTGGAAACATATGATTGTGAACAATAGTAAGACAACAGTAGAGCAAATTACGTTTACACTGATATGAATGCAGTTGAATATATTAATATCCTATATCATATACACCATTTAGTTTCATCTCCATTTTCAATGCATAACGCATAAAAGACATTGTAACCGTGTTTTGTTGCCATACAAGTAAAGACTATAATTATCTTGTAATGTTAGTCAATCAGATTATTCTCACATGTGTAGCAGATATTACCTAATAGATGGGTATATAAAGGCATGTATTCACAATGCGTTATGGCGCACAATGGCTGCTTTGGCACTGTTGGAGGATGTGGCAAACGGAAGGATACAGAGGGAGCGGAACTTCAGAGACCAGCAAGATCCACTGGCCAACAGTGATGAGTGGCTGATGGGCCCGTTAGAGAGGAGCCCCCGCAGACACCACGCCGTGCCAGTCCCGCTTCAAGTGCTCACAACACTCGGGGTTTCAACTGGCGAATTCCAGAGGGAATTGGCTGACAGGTCAGGGATATCCCAGCCAACCTTTAGCCGTGTTATGCCAGACGTGTTAGGAGGTATAATTGGTTTGTCGCAGCAGTACATAAAGTTTCCTTATACAGTGGGTGAACAGGCAAATAAAAATGCGCAATTTGCAGCAATGTCCGGTTTCCCAAATGTAATCAGTGCCACTAACTGCACTCATGTTGCTATAAGAGCACCGAGTGAGAATTAATTGGGCCGACGCCGGTGTCCCCTTCCACCTCCATCACCGCGTCACTCAGGAGGGATTCCCTGATGATCCCCGCCAGTTGATCATCCAGCGGGGTGAACTCTGGTTGTCTGATCACTTTTTTTTTTCCACGTCGGCCACACTCCGACCTTCTGAGGCAACGGCATTTACATTGTCTGCCACATGCTGCCACTCTAGAGCCTTTTTGGCACTGGTGACCCGACCCAACACTGTGTCCACCAAATAATACAGCCTTCCTCTTCTCCATCTCCCCGACAAGAACTTCCACCTCACACTGGATGAAATTGCGCTTCTTTGCCTTTCTCTCTGCTTTCGGCATGCTTTCAGTCATGAATGAATATTAATTAGGGGCGATTCTCTGAATATTCATAGGCGACTAAGGGCATGGTATGACCCGCACACAGGTGTGCCACATTTAGAGTGGATTGTGATTTATAAAGGGAAATCGGCGTAGGACGTGCGTGCGCACTGTTTTATAAATCAGGATATTTTTGTGCTTACACACTTTCTGTGTTTCGTGCGTACGCAACCTTTTGACTCAATCCTACGCACAGTTTTATAAATGAGGCCCCTGGCTGGGGAGGGCCTTTCTGTGCAAAGTTTACATGTTCTCCCATTCTGTCTTCTCTGCATGGGGTCCCTTCGGGTACTCCAGTTCCTCCCACAATCCAAAAACAGGTTAAGTAAGGTTAGGTTACTCATAATTGTCCATAGGCGTGCATGTGAGCCTGAATGGTTGTTTGTCCCTATATGTCAGCCCTGTGTCGAACTGGCAGCTTATCCAGGGTGTCAGCTGGAATCGACAGTGACCCTTAAAAAAAGTATTAGATAATGCATGGATGGATGTGAAATTCTAGAGATACAGACATTAACACTGTGGTAAAATGCTGGAATAACTGGCGACTTATCCAGGGTATAATGTGGTTTTGATTTTGAGAACAATATTAACAACAATGGAGCAACAGGCAAGACAAATAATAAAGCCATAATGCATCTGAACACAACAATGTATTAGTATAATGAAGTAGAGTAGTTTTATCAGTTGAAATTTTTTTACAAATGTTTTAACAATTGTTGACATTTTCTATCACCAAGGTCATCCGATTCTTTTGCATAAATAAAAGTACACACATTTGAATCCATGTGTTTACGCTCAGTAAGCAGAAATATATGCATGTCTAAAACAAGACATGCATACATATGCATGGGTACAAACTGTACAATCTGCACTCAAACAATTCTAAACACAGTTATACTTGGAGTCAAGTATGTTACCGCTAAGTTCTGCCAGTGTGTCAAAAGTTCTGCCTTTAATAATGAAAACATTTTAGAAAGTGTTTGCACCATTACTGTTTACAGTTTAGTCATTTGGCTGACACTCTTCCCTACTAGCTACTAGCCATGTGTTTAGCAGGAGAGCAAGTCAGCACATTTCCTCTCTATGAGGAGGGCACAGCTGCCGAAAAACAGAGAGAAAAATGAAAATGCAAATATAAGAGATCATTTGGAGATCTTGGAATATGTAAACTCTCCCAGGAAATAAATAAAAATATGGTAAATATTGTGGTGAATATGCAGCGAAGGCAGATTCAAGCACAAGCACATCATTAACTCATCCAACCTGCGTGTTGTTTTGTCAAGGAGGGAAAGTGAAGGACAGAAGGGATGGAGTAAAGACAGACATAGGGTGAGGAAGAGGAAAAATAGGGTGGTTAAGTATGGG
The DNA here is from genome assembly GCF_900880675.1 of Sparus aurata. Taxonomy (NCBI): domain Eukaryota; kingdom Metazoa; phylum Chordata; class Actinopteri; order Spariformes; family Sparidae; genus Sparus; species Sparus aurata. Next base: position 37,691,809 of record NC_044187.1, on the reverse strand, counting down.
GATTCAAAGACCACTATTATGTGGGGAGACATAAAGGGTAAAACAAAAATGGAAGAGAGAAAGAAAAAAACAAGAGACAGATAAACAAAGCAGAGAAGAGAGAGAAAGTGAGTGAAACAGAGGGGGGTGAAGAAGGAATGATGGAAAGAGAAGTGGAACAATATCCAGGAGGCAGACAGGCGGAAACGTCTTCTGAATGGGGAGAGGTGGCACTTCACACTGCTATAATGCTATCTCATATTGGAAATAGCTTATTTCCAGGGCAGAAAACGGAAGAGAAACACTAAAGAGAGACACACACACACACACACACACACACACACGTCTCATTTGGAGGCCAGGTTTGGTTTCTTTTCTTTCAACTCTATCTTCAAGGAGATCGTTGTTTCTCACACTTTTTCCACCTTCCAATGCATACTAAATCAATCTATTTACATAGATGGTTCACCAGTGTCTATGTGTCTTTGTGGAGGTGGAAACAGGTCCAATGGCCACAGAAAACACCATTTAGGATGATACATATGGATGATAAACCGCTCTGTAACAAAGTAAAATACACACAAAAAAGCAGAAATGCATAAGGCTTCAGGCATCACACTGTAGCTTTGTTATATATCCATTGGCTCAGTATTGCACTGCTGCAAGCTGCTGTGAAAAGCTGTGCCATGCTATCAAAACGTAACAGCATCGGCTATCCCAAAGTCTGAAAGTAAGTTATGTTGATGTCAAGGTGAACTGGCTCAATATGTGGTCATGTAAGGGACTAGAGAAGATCATCTCTTATAGGATTTCCATCCAACCAAGAAGAAAGTTCCTTAACTCCAGAAGTTCTGGAGAGTGCAACCCTCTTCAGTGTTGGGTGTACTTACTGTAATCACATTACTTTTTTCAGTAACAAGTAGTGTAATACATTACTGTTCTGAATGTAGTAATCACATTACAGTTCGCCAAGCTCGTTGCTTACGTTACATTGCTAGGTTAATCAATTTTAACAGCATAGTCGCATGCATCACACACAATGGGCTGGCATGACATAGCATGATGCGTTTTCTACAGCATCATGCTATGTGGGGTCAAGGTGAAGTCTGAACAAATGAGTCTTGAGTCTTTTGCGGAAGAGGGAGAGTGATTCCTCTGTCCTGACATTGGTTTGGAATTCATTCCACCACTGAGGTGCCAAAACAGAAAAGAGTTGCAACTTCGCTGCGGGCTTTGTTTGTGCTCAGTGATGGCGGTACCAGCCGGCCAGCTGATGTAGTAGAGCAGAGTGCTCGCACTGGGACGTGTGGTCTGACCAGTGTTTGGAGGAAGACGGGTGCAGTTCCGTTGACTGCTTTAAACACCAGCACCATCGTCTTGAACTGGGCTGAAACAGGAAGCCAGTGGAGGTGACGAAGGAGGGGGGTCACATGGGAATTTGGGTAGATTGTAAATGAGGCCCACTGCAGCGTTCTGATTATGCAGCAACGGTTTATTCACAGAGGCTGGGAGTCCAGCCAAGAGGGAGTTACAGTAGTCCAGGCGGGAGATGACCAGCACTTGAACAAGGACGTCATTTCCCTTATGAGGAAAGATTGGATCCCGTGGATGTTGTAGAGGGCAAATCTGCAGGATCAGGCCACAGCAGTGATGTTGGGGGCGCAGGACAGTCTATCGCCGAGGATTATGCCCAGGTTCCTCGCCATCGACAAAGGCGATACCATGACATCCTTGACAGTGACTGAAAGGTCCATGCAAGGGTAGTCTTTCCCTGGAATGAAGAGGAGCTCAGTTTTACCTACTAAGGTTGAGTCTGAGGTGATGTGCAGCTATCCAAGAGGAGATATCTGTTAAACATTATGAGATACGCATTGCAACGTGGGTGTTGGAGGAGGATGAGGGAAAAGAGGGGAACAGTTGGGTGTCATCTGCATAACTGTGGTAAGAGAATCCATGTGATGTGATTGCAGAGCCTAGTGATCTAGTGCAGTGGTTCCAAATTATGCTGGTCAGGGGGTGAAGGGACAGAAAGCATCTAAAGAGAGAGGGAGGATAGCAGCGTGGAGGAGGTTTCCTTGGTAGACATTAGAGCAAATTGATCTTTGGATGTTAGTGAGGAAAGAACAGTAGAGGAGAGAACGGAGGGAGAGACGGATTTCAGATTGCTGCAAGTGGTGACCGCGTGAGGCGTAGGGGCAAGGGAGATGGTGAATTTAAAGGGGAGAGAGAAAGTGACAGCATTATGATCAGACACAGTAAGCAAGGGAGAGTGCCAAGGTTCTACAGGACTTTGTGGAGACAAAGTGGAGTTGGTTCCTGGCCTGCTGGGTCAGTGGAGTGGGGGAGAGTATGAGGTCAAATGTGGAGAATAATAATAATAACAGTAGATTTAATTTATAAAGCGCCTTTCAGGGTAACCAAGGACACTTAACAAAGCGGAACAAACATATATGAAAACAAACAAAACAAAGAATAAATGGAGCGCCTGTCAGTCAACAGTCAAATCGAGAAGTCGATGAATTCAGATGAGTGCAGCTTTTCTGGATGTATGTTAAAGTCACCCAGGATGGGTTGACTCGACAGACTCCCGAAGTCTTTATCCGCCAGTCTTCGATCAGCTGACCTGTCGTGTAGTGACTAGCTCTTATGTGCTAGTCATTACACAGTCACCTCATGCAGGCTAAGCTCCGCCCTGCAATCAAGTCTATTGATCGAAGCTGACTTGGGCAAAACTGCCTGTTAACACTCAGTTTCAACAGTTTCACAACAATTAACTCAAAAACTATCTGGACAAGGTTAAATATTACAGCTACTCTTCCTCACCGAATGCCTAACACTAGATCTACAATTCCCTCTTACTCACCAGCAGTAATTTCACAGCTTCTCTTACCTGGACAAAATGTATCTGGACCATCATTTTTATCAGTGTGTATTTTTGTATTTCTGAAAAAATGCATAAATGTAGCAATACAAATGTACAAAAAGTGTTCAAGGGTAATGGACTGTTGGTAACGCGATATGTGAACGCAACCCAGGTAGTCCAACTCCTCCCTTAGCTCCAACCCCTGCCCAGGTGCAATATACAAGGCCTCAGCCAGCTCATTTTAGCCTCTTGCTGGTCCCCGGTGGTGGTTGCCTGCTGAAGGTGGTGAGTAGGGCCCCCATTTTTGTGTTTCCTGGTGGTTTAAGGTTGTCTCCCCGACTAACATGTGCCTTTTTGTGTTTTAGGCCTGCTTCTGTTCTGTATTGCTTTGTTTTTGTTACGTTTGCCTTTTCTTTTTCCTATTCCCTTTCCTTTTGGACCAGCTTTTTCATCTGTTTTGGCCTTATTTGCCTATTTTGCATGGTTTGGATTTGTTTTCTTGGTCCAGATGTATTGCGTCTGCTTACTTTGAATACATTTCTGTTATCTTACTTTGAGTGTGAATGTTTTGAGATTGTTTATCAATTGGCGTTTTATTTAACTTTTGATTGTGTTTCAGGAAGTGTCTTTTTTTTGTTCCCTTGATTTTCATTGCGGCCTGGGTGTCCTCAGGTGGGAGGCTAGGCACTGTGGTGGAACTTCACTCCTGTTGCATGGAAGTAGGCACTGGGGATCTTTTAGTGCATGTTTTATTGTAGTGTTTGTAGTGTTGCCCCCCAGACTAGTGAGACAGTTACTTTTCCAGTAGTCTGCCCCCACTGAGGCCCCAGCCCACTGATTTTAGTTTATTATACTTATTTCATTAGAGTTTTAGTATTGTTATAGTTTGCCTCTTTAAGATTGTTTCTGTTAATAAAATATATTTTCATGTACTCATTGTTTGAAATCTCCTATCAATAGTTTGTTTAATATTTTAGGTTTCCTTTACACCCCCCCCATTTACATTTAAAAACTCCACTCCTTGCCACACACATATGAGGGTTATATCAGAGTTTTGCAAGTTAAATGAGTGTTAAACAGTGCTTCACTGAGTACTTCGCTATTGAGGAAAGCAGGAGTGTAACCACCTGTAGAGCGCTAAAATATTGGTGGTGTGAGTGTACAGAATATTATCAGTGTGTATGTTTTGAGAATCGTATTAAAAGCTTACATTTTGTTTATGTTAAAGGAAATATAAACGTTTATAGCACATGCTGGGCAACACGTTCCCTTTAAATCACTTGTATTTTTCTTTGATGTGGCTCTACAGTGCAGCTGGTATATTTTGTAGCTGGTAAACTGCATCTCCCTGATGAACTGACTCCACTCAAAAGGGTCCAGGTATGAAAGGGCTGGCTCAGAGGGTAGTCATACTTTACATTAGTGACTCTTCCAGGCATTCTACATTATTATATTCTGACATTAGATCCTATCTTTTGCATTAAGGACTCTGTAATGCTGTGTTTCAGCACTGCATGTTCCATGGATCCCTTTTCAGTTAGCGTAGTCATACATCAACATTTTAATAATTTCAATAATGAAGACAACCTTATAACTCAAATCGTATTGGGTTCTTTTGGGCTCTGACTTCTGAACTTGTAAGACAAACCATTTATTTTCTATAGGGCCCAAACCTATCTTTTACAGCCCCATCAAGATTCAAGTTGATAAAAGCCTAGGGAACAATTTTCTAAGTGCTACATAGAGCATTTTTTGTGAATAGTGCTTTTTGCTTAGTCTCACCACCTTGTGCATATTCCCTCTAAGTAAAAATTGGCTGAATGTGTCGGTAAGTGGTGCGTCGAATTGTCTATTCCAAGTCCGCCCAGGCGGTCCCTGCAGAGTGCTTGTTTTACATCTCATCCAGTGTGCTTTTACAGATCATTGTTTTTGAATGGAATAAAACCCCCCTCCTGTATTCTTGTCATTTATGTTGTGAAAAGCTCTTATTTGGTGCCCAGTGAGACAAGAAAGACAGACAATCAGTGGCAAAGAAAAAGAAAGGGGGCAAAAGTAAGATGAACAGTGAAAGACAGAAAGGGGTACATAAACATTAATAGAGGGGTTGAACATTGAGAGAGAAGGAGCAGAGAAGAGAGAAAAATGTACAGAAATTCCAATTGTTCTACAACAGCATCATCCTCAAAGGGTAAAGGGTCTTGTTGAAAGAAAAGTAGGAAGGGAGGGTCATGAATTTCAATTTGGGAGGAAAATAAAGAGAAAAAGGTATTTTGGACGTGTACAGGACAGGTGATAAAGTGATAGAAGAGAAAAGTGAAAGACATGCAAAGACTTATCCTTCCTATTTATAATTAACTCCAAAAGAGGGCTGTTCTCAGTCCTGACCTATTAGTTCATATCTCATTTCTCAGAGAAGTACTCTCACACCTCCTAATGTATACCTTCTCACAGAAAATTAAGAAATTTTGAAAAAAGTATTATGGTAACATAAAGGTTTTCTTTAACTTAACTGTACTGTCACACATCATCATCAAGTTCTTTAATAGCACACATCAATATTCAATATGTTAGACTATGTGTACCAATATGGCAAAATTAAAAGACATTTGTAAGAACCAGTTGAACACTGATATGCTCAATGTAAAACACTATGATGAATGGAAAACACTCCTCCATTCATCATAATGTCTTAGGCCTTTTTTTGTTACTTACTACAGACAGTACATACATAAGTGTGTTGTAAAATATTTGACAATATTGTTTTTTATACTCAGAACACACAAATACATAGTAACAAATATATTTTATTTTTCCCACAAAAACAATGTACACAGTGTACATCCCAACCAACACACAGTTGCACACACAGTGATCTACATACAAAACAGAAGAATTTACTGTACACAGTTACAGTAAAAAAGAAAACAAAAAAAAACCTATACTGCATCCTCTCTTCTGTTTCAGTCTGGCCACAGCACCTCACAAGCAATGTTTTCCCTGGCGTGGGGAAATATCACCTAGCATGGCGAATCCAGCCATGAAAAGCATCAACTGCTGTATCTCCACATGTGTCTTCCATAGCTTACAGAAGGGGTATATGCATTTGTGGATTTCGGTCATACACTTTCCATCTCCAGGCAGAAAAAACATTTCTCAATAGGACTGAGGAATGGAGAATATGGAGGGAGATAAAGCGTGGGTGGGCAGTGAACCAGTTACGAACCAGAGCAGCCCAGTGGAAACTCACGTTTTCCCAAATGACAATGTACCTGAGCTGCTCTGGTGGAATGAGTGTATTGTGTAGGGTGTCCCGGTGTTTGCCCTTGTGATGAGTCAGTGTGCATAGTAGGTAGTAGTAACTTAATCAATATCAATCAAGGTTAACTTCAATCAACATTAATTAATTCTAATCAATTTCAAATCAATTTATTCAATCTCATAACTGAAGTAGTGACACGGCTATCATTGTTTCTCCACAGTAAAACAAACCTCCACTGACAACGGCAAAAATAATGGAATATTTATATAATAATAATACAATAATGATATTTATTTGGCTAAATAGTTCAGAGTAAATAAATAAGATGACAGATTAAACTAATGACAAAAATAAGTTGCAGAAAGATGCTGAGTCTGTAATGACTAATGAAATGACTTTATGAATAAAATGTTGCTAATGGTGAAATTGCGGGTTGGTTGAAGGCAAATACATATTAAGAGAATAATTCAATGCTAACAGGACCCTTACCAAATTTCTCCTATAATCCAAGATATTAACTCAGAGCAACAGGGACACCAACTCATATTTCATACGTGTGAATCCAGTAGTATGAAGGAATGGATACTTGTCTGAGCGTTGTTTGGAGAGTCAGCAAGCAGCATTAAGTCATCCTCAGCGGCCTTGACTATCCTTTAACTGCAGGGTGGCAGTCTCAATCCAATACCAAGCTGGTGGTTTGTTGGGGGCAGAACCGGTTCGACCGGGCAAAATAGTCTTTCTCTCATTGGAAACCACTCACACAATTTCTTGAACAGCTGATCGCCGTACAGTCTTTGTTAATACTGATAAGATGATGATTTTGATCCGTCGCTTATGAGTGGTGGCTCTTATGTCAAAGTAAGATGGTTTTACCTTGGTTGTACTTTTTTTTACTTGGTTTTTATATTTTTGTGGGTTTTATGATTGCATGCTTTTACTTGTGTTGTGCTTTTAATAGTTTTATTTATTGTGTTGAATTTTTTGTGCATGTGTGTGGTTTTATTTACTAATGCCTGCGAACACACCATTTTATTCTTGAGTAGCTGCACCTGGGGGGTTCTGCCCCTTTTCCCTAATAGACAGCCGCCAACCCAATCAGAAGGAGGAGAGAGGGTCTGGCACGGAAGTAAGAATAGCATCACGGGACATATAGTCGAGAGATGCACAGACTTTGGGGGGCGAGCGAGCTAATACACCAGAGTGGCGCCAGGTCGGCATGAGGAGACGGAAGTATGCTATCGGGAGATGCCGAGTGGGCTGGAGATGAGGCAAGACAGCGCAAGCACCGGCCGAATGAAAGAAAAACCCAGAGCGTTACAACGTGATGTACTCGCATTGGCAGAGCATGGCGCTCTGCCTGGCGGGTAAGTACCCCCTTCGGGCCATAGTAATGGTCTGGTGTGTGTTTGTGCCTGCTGCACTCTAGTCTGTGTGTTGTATCGACACCCAATTGGCTGTGTATTTTTATTTTCAGGTGACTTCCGGGATGCTGACTGAGGGGAGCAACTGTGGCACCTGTAGCACCTGGCGCAGCGGCAGATCTCCACCACCTCTGACCCGCCATTGTACCCGGTCTGGCTGTCACAATAGACTTTAACATAATAAGCCGTACTTTGTCTCAAATTAGACCACTAGAAATAATGTAATCTTTATTAGACAGTAAACAAGAAAAGTTATTCTGTGATTAGACTACTTATAGCCAAGCTACGGCAACGTTAGCGAAAAAGCGTGGCGTACATAATATATAGTAAATCCGCTTTTACTTGGCCTGTCAACACAATTTAACCCTTTAAGGTACACACCAAGAAAAAAGCAAAGGCAAAATTATTTCTTTGCATTTTTTATTCAATTATGATAACAATAACAACAATCAATTTTTTTTTTTTGTTAATTAGACCCTACAGTATTTCAGATATAGTCCTCTACCAAACGGTTGAGATGTCTGTTCATAATAAAAGAAGTCCTCTACCAAACGGTTGAGACATCTGTTCATAATAAAAGAACGACATTGTTTGGAGTGTATAGTTAGTGTGTTATATTGCGTTTAGTGTGTAGTGGAGTCGTTTTTTCGTTTAATGAGTCAAAACAATGAGGAGACTGCTGAATGTGGAGCAGGCAGTGCAGCTTTTCATTGAGCTGGAGGAGTTCAGGCAGACCTGAGCCAGAGGCATTGCCTGCATCTAAATGTAAATAGTTACATATAACTTTGTAAATTTCAAAAACTTATGCACAAATTTAGCAAACAACAATTTATATTTGCATTATAGGTAATAAAAATGGTTTGTTAAGCATATTTTGGTTTTCACAGTGAAAAAACTAACATTTTCCTACTCGAATTTTACGTTTGTTTGTGATTTTAGGTCCATTGTGTTAATACAGTATGTCAAAATGAAAAAAAATAACTGTACAGTCACACATGTGAAAATGTGCTGAAAATAATCACACCAAACAAGGCAAGGTAAATAGTTTTTACGGTGAAATATAATGGTAAAATCAAAAATAGTCAAAAACGGCCAATTATACCATATACAGTACAGAAATGGTGAAAAAATGATTTTGATAAAATATTTTTCATCAAATATGTAATTGAATAACATGAAATTAACTTTTTAATTTTAACAACATTAACCCTATAATTTATTATGGCTAGCTAGCTAATTAGCTAGCTTCTCTACCTTTACCATAAAATGACAACTCAACCATTGGGTAGAGCACGTTTTGAAAAAAATATTTGATCCTTATGGCACTTATTTTTGTTGAATTAAGTTACATAATTCTGTTTAACAACTCATCTGAAATGATAATATGTCAACAAAATAGTCTTACATTTGAAAGTCCCCCCGATATGTGTCATCAAACGACGAGTGAATTTTTCGGTGTCACTTACTGTTTGAAGGAATGCTGAAAAGGCATACTGCTCACAGACACAGTGCCATCTAGTGGATTTTTTTAGCATTGCAAAACTACGCCAAATGGTAGAGATGGCTCATTCAGGTTGTGTTAAGCTTGATGCATTTATCAATTAAATATAGTGACTTAAAGTGTGGTCTACCAAATGGTTGAGAAGTACCTTAAAAACTGGTATATAGTTTGAAGGTTGCTCGAAGACATAAAGTCAGAACCGAGACTCACAGAGGCTCCGTCTCGCTGCTACGTCATATTAAATTGGTCACGTGATTTGGACGCGCCGGTACGTCAATCGACCTCAAAGGGTTAATTTGAGTGCTGGCATTTTGGTTAACAGGCTGTTGATTTACGTTCCCTTTGTTTAAGTTTAACTCACTGTGTGTCTTGTGTGCAGCTCTCCCCAGCTCTGGAAAGGAGGCGGCGACATCCAAGATGGCCTCTTATGGAAGTAGGGCGTGAAATGGAGGAGGCCACCTACTTATAGGATAATTTGTTGTACATTACAACAGAACTGTACTCTAAAATAAAGTGGTCCTTCTCACTGTTAGACCCTAATTAGACTTAGTTATAGGATAATTTGTTGCACATTACAACAGAACTGTACTGTAAAATGAAGTGGTCCTTCTCACTGTTAGACCCTTGTTAGACTTACTTATAGGAACATTTGTGACACATTACAACAGAACTGTACTGTAAAATAAAGTGAAGACCTCTCACTGTTAGACCCTCATTACAGTCTTATTAGACCTCCTCATAGGATAATTTGTGACACATTACAACAGAACTGTACTGTAAAATGAAGTGGTCCTTCTCACTGTTAGACCCTTACTACAGTCTTATTAGACTTACTTATAGGATCATTTGTGACACATTACAACAGAACTGTACTGTAAAATAAAGTCGTCCTTCTCACTGTTAGACCCTTTTTACACTTTCTTAGAGGGTCGCTTTTCTCCAGAGCCCTATCAGCAAAGGGCTAAAGGGTGCTGTGCGGCTTACGATGCGTAACTGTGGCCCGCTCTTCATACAGGGCCCTTGGACCTCCACAGCTGTATGTGTGGAGCTGATGGTCGCTCTCTGTAAGTCCTTCTCTGGAGGTTTGCTGAGCTATCAAAGCTTTTAGAAAAAAAACATTATCTCCTAAATTTATGAACATGTTACCCACATGCACAATGATGACAGTGTCCATCCAGCTGCCAGTGTCTTTATTTCAGGAAAATACTGCGAGTATGGCAAATCGAACAAAAGAAAGTCTTGTGTGAATACAGGCTCTCCATGCTGCTATCTTGACTGTCCTACGCTTGTTCACCAGATTATAGCCAAACATAATATGAAAATAAATAATATAGTGTGAGCCTCACCGCTCACACTCGTTCGGGAGGAAGGAAGGACGGGAGTCAGTCGGCGCTTCTAGCGGTTAAAGTGCGTTTATTCGGGCACTGATAGGCAAAAGGTGAAACAAAGTAAAAACAACACAAATGAACAGCCGTCTCTTCCGACGACTGAGGGTTTGGGGTCAAGCTGTCTCTGCTGCCCGTCTCCGCTCCGGTCCGGTCCCCGGATCCAGCCTACTGCAAGAGACCAGAACCAAGTTACAAGCGTGCTTATGTAGCTGACTGATTACCTGATTCTGTCCAGCTGTCTGAACACCGGCTGAGCTACTCCTTCCTTTCCTCCAACAGCCGGCGCCTTAACCACACCCCGCTGCCACATATAGCTATTACTGTCTTCATATTAAATTAATTCAATTGATACTTAATACACAAAATGACATGTACAGCCTAAGCACGAACAAACTCCATGTGTTGGCTGCTTACATCATCTGCTCACTGTTACCTCTGCTGCTAAACACCAACTTTATTTGTAAAAGATATAACCATATAAACCGCTTATCTTCACAGTTAATATTAGAATGGCCACTGAACACCATGTTTATATGTACCAAATGAGCCGCTCATATAAGCTGCTGAACATTATGTGTCACACTGAACACCTTATTGTATGTGCAACACATCTTATAACTGCTTCAATCTATGGCTTCATGTTAACATATTCCAAAACTCAACATTTATATGCATGAGAATAATAAAAAAGTACGGTGAGGTCACTAACATTACGGCATGATGCCATTAAGCATTGTTTATGCTCACACAAGGCTTTCAGTCTTAAGCTAGCGCACACGACATGCCGATGTTAGCAGCTAAGGCTTGCAATTGTTAGCGGCCTTATTTCTTGACATTCATAACACAGTAAACATATAAACATGGTACCGCAACTTAGAGACAAACTTAACATAGGACATTTAGGATCATTTAAGCTGAGCAAACTTTTTTGCACTTCTTTATGGAATGACCCATTTTACTTAGATTTTCAGGGAGAAAAGCACTATATCCAGCATGTGCAACAATTTTGCTGCCTTCATCTTTAAATAAGGGCCACCTTTTCTGTCTCTCAGTCTTGTTTTGTTAGTATATTCTGCACTTGAGGTTTATTTTGTGACACATTCCAGCTATTTCGCTCTTATTTTAATCTGGTAAATGTGCCTTTAAGAGAAGTCTGTGGATTTTGCATTTGTTGACAATCACCGCCATCTAGTGGCGTAAAGCAGAAGCAGTAAGTGAGTTTGTATCAGGAGACAGAGTATAGCCGAGTCCTCCTAACATGTCGGTCCTGTGTGGAGTCTGCTGTTTTCCTCACCTGTTGCGCTTGAGAAGGTCATAATCTGTAAATTCAGTGCAAAGATGCTTGATTATGGACGTGTATTGGTGCTTTCATTTCGTGTTATTATGGCCGGTATGCTATTCAAATCAGTAAAAGCTATGTGTTATGATTTAGCCTTTTGGTCGCTATTCAACTCAGGAGCTGTTGCTAATGTTAAGAACTGAAATTGGTTATTTTACACATGGCAATAGTTTTGAATGTTAAATGTATGTTTTTACACTGGAACTGAATGCCCTTTATTCTGTTTCTGTTGTCACAGTTTTACAAGTGAAAAATGGTGCATCAGTAAAACTCAGAAGAATGCTACAAGTGACTCACAAGTGGTTACTGAAGCTGTTTGTGTTTAGCTCGCTGCATACGCTAAAGCACTCAATTTAGCCAAGGGCAGAAGACCACCTGTTTGACACCTGTTTTTTCACAGAATGAATGAACTCACTAGTTGAACTCCACACTACTATGTAGGAACGCACACATGTATTTTGATGCCTATCCTTTGAACTGTGAATTAAATCCTTGTTTTTCTACAAAACGGACCTATAAAGAAGGAAGAACTGCTGGATTGTAAGAACTGGATTTACCACTTTTTCACCAGGGAGTCTTATACCTTTCCTTTAAAGGGATAGTTCGTGTTTTTTGAAGTGGGGTCATATAAAGTACATATCTATAGTCGATCTGTTCCCTGCCGTAATCACTTATCAGCGCAGCCTCAGTTTGGAGAAGTAGAGAGCCGCTCCAGCCCAGACGCTCAGCTTTGTACTGCAGTGAACAGGGTCCAGATGCAAAGCGAATTTCAAGTACCTAAAACAAGGCTCACTTAAAAAATCAAATCAGTTCAAGTGTACGTTGCATAGAGAAAATTCACACAGCTTTACATCGCCGTCAGACCGCCCTTTCTTTTGGCACTACATTTTCTCAACCGTAGAACCTCCGTATCCCTACGCATTAGCACAACAGGTCATCTGCGAGCGGAGAAATACAGTGCAAGGCCCAGTTGCAACTGTGGTTACTTCTGATCAAAACGAAACTTAACAATTTCAGACACAGACAGTAGAACCTCCGTATCCCTACGCATTAGCGCAAATGTTCCGTGTGTATGCAGAGTTTACTAAAAAGAAGGTTTTTGAACCACTCACTGTTGGAGCTGGATCTCCGGCGCCGCCGTCAAGGCATACAAAAAGTGTTGATCCCCGAGTGCGACCTAACAGGCAGGAGAGTAATGGTGGACCTCCTACCTGTTAGGTCGCACTCGGGGATCAACACTTTTTGTCTGCCATGAATGACGGCGGCACGCCGGAGATGCTACTGCTAACGTGAGTTGTTCTTTTTAGTAAACTCTGCGTACACATACAATGTTCTCAATGCTCGTGTTCATGTGTAGAGACCCTGGTGATACTACGTGCAAAGTTTCATGTTGTGTCGAGCCTTCTTAGTGTTTTAAAAATAGCGATTTTGACGCTATTGTAAAAGTGCCCCGGCACCCCATTGAAAATTGGCTTGCTCGAAAACTAAACTACTGTGAATCTTAAAAGTGCCTCTTTCGTCGTAATTATGCATTTACACAAAGGTTTGACTCATATTCAATCACAAATAAAGCCTTGGTTGCTATTTGGCAAGAGTTTCATTTTAAGACGTACTCAAAAAAATTAAACACCCCCCAAAAAATCAGTAAGAGTAAGCATTAATGAATCTCAAAGGTGAACTACTACAGTGAGTCTGCATTGCTATTTCGAGTCCTACAGAGGGTACTGTCCGCATTTCGATTAGACAATAGGCCTCAAGTGGCCGGTTACAATAATAATAATAATTGAATAGGCATGAAAGCATCAAAAAAGAGTACACATTTTTAACGTAGAGTGGACATCTAATATTTAATCCAGAGCATTGACGCATCCCAAGTGTTCAAAGGCAGTATGTTTGATATGCCAGGTGTTCAAGGAAAACAATGTCAAGAGACTTTTTTCTTGAAAATAACACCTGAAACTGCATTCCAGCTTAATTGCCTGACATTAGTCAGAGTATTTCTACATATATTGTGAAGGAATTCTTCACACGTAGTGACCTTCTTCTGTGCAGTGTCTTTCAGCCAAGTGCAGCTGTCTTTGATAACACCAGGGGCGGACTGGCTATCTGTGTGTTCTGGAGAATCACAGAACGACCGGTACTCCAGGACGGCCGACGGCCGCCACGCAGTCATCGTCAGTTTTTCGTTTATTTTTCATGTTAATCCACTGTTTCACACTCCAGACCGGTAGGTGGCCACAATGCGTCTTTAAATTGGATGCCAGCCAGCAGCCGCCCGTGCTCACCAGCAGTGACGGACTGGTAAACTGGAATTGCAGCAGATGCCGGAGCCCTCGTGGACCGTTTGGGCCAGCTGACCGACTAATCAGAGAGCGGCATAAAAGTCGCAGTCATACGGCCTCAGGATCATATCTGTCTGCCCCCTTTCAAGTGTCAATAATGTTCTTATACTAAATGACAACCAAATTTCTCCAGTTGGCTCACACCAATCATGATGGCAATCTGATCAGTATTTAAGTGTTACATACAAGTCTCTGTATCACAGTCATGGTTACCCTCTACAGTCACAAACTTTTACATCAGTCTGCATTGTTTTGTAGCGAAATGTCTTATTCAGATTTCCAAATATGTGCATGGTTTGAAATAAAACAAATCTACCTGCATTTTTTTATTTGATTATTTGTTTGCAAAAGTTAAAATGAAGCAATGCCTTCTGTGAATTTCAAGACTGACTCGAGTAGACTGCATCTGCGTGCGTTGTTGGAAATTAGAGATTGGAAGTTAGAATCTCAGATTCCATAATAGTGTAGCAAAAAAGGCTCACCTCTACCCCACCTTCATATTTTTATTGTGAACCAAGCTGTGCCAGCATAACATCGCTCAAGTGTGTAATTTCAAACAGCATGCTGGCCTTGTTAAACCAAAAGAAGCATGATCGAACACATCATAAGAATGCGATTAAGCAGGATGCTGTCATGTGTTGTGATTGAGTTCCTGACCCACCATGCATCCTGGAAAGTTACAAAGATAGTTTTTTGTTTTTTTTTGTTGGAATGACATCACATAATCACCATCAGTATATGGCTGACCCTGTGAGGCTCTCTCTCTCTCGGAGAGGGATGCTGTTTACCAAAGAGAATTTCACTGAGGACACTGTTAGCTTCGGGGCTTCAGTAGTCTTCCCTCTCCTGGGTGACATTGTCACAAAAAACTTGTTCCACAAATAAAGGTTAATTTATTCTTCAATACAAGGTTGTATTGCCAGTCCTTAAACATTACCTTAGCAAATGGAGTGGGGCACAGTAGACCATGATGCATTGTGGGAAAAACACAAAAGCTCTGTTAGATGTACTGCAAGTTGTCTTTTTTCAGATGTGGGGCATTCTTTACCTAGTGGCATGTAAAAGAACTTCACACAGGGCCAGCTGTTATTCTGTGATCTTAGTCCTGTCCTTACAGTAGGTCACAGGCAAGTTCCATTTGATGAAGAAGATCATGGGATACTAATAATTGCTGAGAAAGTGAACCTTGATATATCTACTATGAAATTGATCTGTTTCTCTCCTGAGAGGACTGTCTCTCTACTAAAAAGAGGAGTGAAAAAGAAAGAAAGGGAAAACAATTGTGAAAAGAGGCTTACAGACACTAGTAGATAGATAAATAAATACCACATATCCACCAGTGCAAACATCCACACACACAACCACACACAGAAAGAATTCAATGGTAAGTTAGCCATGTCCGATGCTGTGTGTTGTAGCTGCAGGAGATCCTGACTGATCCTGACACTGATCCTACAGTTTAACTGGGACCAGCCTCTACCACTGACACAAGCAGACAAACAGAGCACATCTGATCCCACATAACAAGAGTAATCCCATCACTCACTTTCTCTCATACACACACATGAACACACACACACAGCAAAATGATCGGAGGGAGTCGAGTTTAACTGCAAGAAGGTCTTTGAAAGTGATGACCATACTGATGTCTTTGGATTGAAGCTTCCCAAAGATATTATTTCAGTTAGGTAAAGAACATTTGTTTTTGTTTTTACAACAACAAAAAAAAATATAACCAGTCAATACCAATGTATTCTATACTACTAGCACCACTATTCCCCCCCCCCCCAAAATTGTTTAAACATGTTTCCTGAAACTATGGCTGAATTTCTCATAACTCTTACAACAGTGCTTGCAGTTCACCATTTTGTCAAAACACCTGCATAATGACTCATACCACTTAAAACCATATTCTCTCTTGACAAAACTTTCACCCAAAACAATACACACAGCTATCAAATTAATATCTTTACATCTTTAACACATCAATTAAGCACTGGTGTGATAAATTCAAAATGCTAACATACTTCATTCAGACTTTATTAGACTATGTTAGATATTTAAACAAAATAATAATAGAAGGTTTCCTTTTCTCCTTTATTATGGTCAATGAACTTGTATTTATACAGCACTTTTCCAGTCCTAATGACCACTCAAAGAACCTTACAATACATGCCACATTCACCCATTCACACACACATTCATACACTGATGGCAGAGGCTGCCATGCAAGGTGCCAACTGCACATCAGGAGCTGGGTTCGAACCAACGACCTTCCGATCACCACTCTACCCCTTGCCCTTTGAGCTTGCAATGTTATGGTGCATACAGTATAACGACTGTTTTCATATTGTACAATGTGTAACAGTATTACAATACTGTGAATATATTATATACATTGTACATTGACATTATACAATATATATCAAATAGGATATTACAAATACATCTTTGAACTTATAACCAGCTTCCAGAGTGTGGCTTGAAACCTTTAGTTGTAACTGTAAAATTGTTCAAGTTCAAACCAAAAATTGTATAGATTTTTATTAGAAATATTGGATCATTATTATCTCCCTCATCCTCTTGCTCTAACTCCTCCTCTCTGATCTCCCTGCTGCTCTAATTTCTCACCTGAGGCCTCTTTCATACTGACAGGCGATTAAAGTGTTTTGCCAACTACATCTAAACAGGTGGTAATCAGGATGTAGATTTTTGAAAACCAGTGTTTTCTAGGTGAACAAAATATGCTAAACGATGGGATTTGTGTCAAGAGTTTTGCAAAAATTTCCTAAAATTTCTATTTGAGTTTGACAATCTGGATTTTATTTTTTTTTTTTTTTTTTGGAAACATGAGTTTCAAGTTTTCAGAACTGTGTACCTAGTTTTGTTTTTTGTGTGTATACTATGGGGACAAAATTGTAAAATAATCAAACAAGATAAAATAAGTATAAGTTGTAAGAAGAGATAAAGAAGATGATTTTGTTAGCCTGAGATGAAGCAGTAATCTTAATAGTCGAGGAGATTTGACAGCAAAGGCCCCATCACCCTTGGTAAGGCATATTATCAAAACAATTAGAAAGGCCTGCTGTTATGCCCCTTCTGAGCCAAACTCAGCATAAGAGCAGGTTGTGCTGAATGTGTGCTCAACTTGAATTATTTATTGTGAGCGACATCTAAAAAAATGTGCTCTCAACATAGTGAACTTCCACCAAAGTAAGAACCAAAGACAAGGTGCTCATCCTGTCAACTGCCAATCTGGATTGATAATCAGGGTCTGGTACTGAAAAAAGATCTCAAAGGATTATATGGGTCAGATTGAATTCCTTTCTGATTTGATCTGAACAGTGGGTATTTCAAAGCATTTCCAAAGATTTCTGATCCTAAAGATTCAGTTTCAGATTTGGTAATCTAATCCTACATTTAATCTGCATAAAATGCTGCTTTTGGGTATTTCAAACTTTAAGGCAGAGATCTGGATCAATTTGATGCCAAAATCCAGGATTGTTTGAATCCGACTTCAGAGGTGGATTAGAGGTAGATGGACAAATATTTGTATTTGAAGACCTGTTGAGCAGTTTGCTGCGGTGATGTGTTTATTCAAAGAATACCAGTAAACTGGTCAACCGACAGGCACAGAGTGGGTCTGAGCCGGTGAGTGGACCCAGAGCAATTATACAGTAAGAACAAAGAAGAGGGAAGGGCAGGTTCAGACAAAAGGTAAACAAAAGGCATGCAAAGGGAGGTTGTCATGGGGGCACACATTTAACATAGTGATCAAGGTGGGTCCAGAAGTCCTTGGACCAACTGGTTTTATGCAAATGTGTATCTGCAGGGTGCTGGAGACGGACATGAATCACCATTTAGGTCTGGGGGCTAAAGGGTTCTTTCCAGACGTCATTTTAAATGTGTATTTTCTTCCTAAATGCTTAATGTGCGTTTTAATTTTGATTTCTATTGTTGAATTAGACAATCACACCAACAAGGAAATACATAGCCCGTCAACAACAAAACAATGACAATTTAAATAATTTGGCCTGAAAAAAGAAACAATTTTTAACAGAGATTAACAGAATTCAGCTCACAGGCCTGAACCTGAAGCAGCTCCATCAACTGTAATGTCAGCCGTGTCTCTGGCGACTGGCCTGTGTGGAAGCATGCAGCTAGTGAGAGGCTTCACACTCAGAGGAGTCCATCTACAGGTGTTTAGGAAGACAAACAAATTAGGGTTGAACCACCTGCCCCTTTTAAAAGCAGACAATCACATTGGTTTTTGAGTATAAAATGGCCATTGACCTCAAATGGATATATACATATAACATATAAACATTCTAAAAATGTGTGAATAAAACACATTCACGTGCTTGTTTCAGTATAATGTTACCTTGCTGTAGAGCAGTGGTTCCCACCCTTGGGTCCAGGCCCCCCCTAGGGGGGCGCCAGAGATCACAGGGGTGCGCACAACTTTATCTGCTCTGAGGTTGAAAGGTTACCAAAATTATATTTGCGCACATTAAATTTATGAAATCCCAATAACACACCCAACTGGATAATCAAAACTCTGTATAATCCAAATTGAAACATATTTTTGGTCCACATTTAATTTCATTAAGCTATTTATCACCAACACCCCTGTGAGGTAGGGCACAGGACACAAAAAGGAAGACATGTATCCATATACATTGTAAAACAAGGAGAATAAGAGCAAAAACCTACAACTGTTGTTTATTTTTTAGGGGCCTGTCTGGTCTTGGACACAGGCCAGGAGGGCTTCAAGGAAAAAAGGTTGGGAACCACTGCTGTAGAGGTTCAGTTTACCAGTGCTGGTTTGTGTTCTGTGGCATTGCTGGGAGGGGGGCTGTGGGAGTGAGTGTATTCTGGTAGCAGACAGTAATAGGATGAGGTCATCATTCCTTGATAGAAATGCAGTTTCACACGGCGCCAAAGCTAACACGTATGCCCACAAAGTGGAGAAGCTCAAATAAGTGAGGAGCACAGATCAAATCAATAATCTATTACAATATCAGTCAAATATCCAAAAGTGTGGCTTCTCGATACTATTGATCTCCAGTCATCTCAAGGAAGAGGCAGAATTTGGAGGTTGAATTACTGTCAATAAGATTATTATTATTATATTATTTTATCAACCTATCATAAGCAGTTTAAGAAAATGGTTTTCGCTACTTTGAGCTGCAAAGGCCAGGTATGTGAAATTATGGGGCAGAGGGTCCAACAGCCAAGGTCACATCCTTTTCCCTCAGCGAAGATGAGGGCCACTGTTTAATATGTGCCAGGTCCTGGTGCACCTGGCTCTTAAAGGGAATGGGAAACGATACTCAGATTGGTTTGATTTGTGTTCCGCTCAAAACAATCCCATGACTAATTCAGAGTGTAAATACTATATCTTTGCCCCATGCGCCACCTTTTGCACCAGATTATCTGCCATTTAACTAGCAAATGGATTAGGAAATGCCCCAGACACAGGAGCATGCTGCACTTCATACTATGTGCTATACACTATCTAAATAGGGCCCTATGTATCCCTCATGGCACCCCAAAGAGGAGCCTTTGATTCTATCTTTGGATGCTGAAAAGGTGTTCGACCAGGTTGAATGGTCAGATCTGTTTGTGGTCAATTTGAAACTGGTGATAGGGGTTGTCATATAGTAACTTCATCCAAGGAAAAAAACTATGCCAAAATACTGACTAACCAGACACTCTCTTCTAACTTCAAACTGTGCCAGGGAGCAAGGAAGGGCTGCAACTCTAGTCTGAGGCTCTTTGCACTAGCAATACAGCCTAATGCCAAGAGAATTTAATCACATGCAGAAATTCATGGATATAACACAAAGTATACTGTTACAGTTTTTGCCTAATGCTTAAACACCAAAAGTGGTTGCAATGCCCAAATGCATCACAACCTCCAACTTTGGTGACCATGCCCTAAACAAAAGCACCAACCCTGCAAACACAATATATGCTTTGCACTGTGTTTGTAATTTTCCAACACACTTCTTGCAAAACACTAAGCACTGTTTTTTTTACATAAGACACATCACATTGTTCAAATAGGAAATCTCATGCAATCATTGAGAAAACACATCTATTTAAAATACAAAACACAACTAAAATTGGAAAAGCACACAGACTCACATAAAAACATAAAAAATCTAATTGTAGACCAATCAGTCTAAGCCATAGCACTACAAATGGACTGATGTGAGCTCAGCTCCTTTGTGCCAACTTTGGAAACATGGAGGCAGAAAGAGGAAGAGCGAGAGTAAGAGCAGCAGCAGGACGAGGAAGAGGACGAAGAAGGGGAGCAGGCAACAGTGACACTGCATCACCACTCCATCCTCGGGCCCTACAACACAGCCCTCATTATTCGCTTTCTGGACACACTTCATGACACAGTAGTCCAGGACAGGTCAGAGCAGCCCCAGTTTGTTGTCACCAACCATAATAGATTTATTGCACTCAACTTGCCACCATACACCTCATTTTTGAATCAAATTGAGGAGTTCTTTTCAGCATGGCGCTGGAAAGTTTATGACCATCAGCCACATGCCCGCATGCCTCCTCTACAAGCCATGGAAGAGGCGACATTGAGGTGAGGTCCATACAGGGTTGGATACGGCATGCAAGGCGGTATTTCCCCCGTTGCTTGGCAAGGGAGGACATTGCCTGTGATGTATATGAGGTGATGTGGCCAAATGCCAACAGGAGACAGGATCCATAGCCTAAATGTAAAAAAAAAAAAAAAAAAACTGTATGAGATTTTTAAAGTCAAAAACCTGCTGCTAGGAGAGAGTAATTCAAAGGTGCATGTGTTTAACATTTTAATGCTAAAACGAGTTTTGAAATGGGATTGTTAGGTTTTGTTTCAAGAATTTCATTTTGCCATATAAGCTAGGAGTTTATCCCTATGTGCTTTGTCTTACTTGGCCTGTGTGTTAAGTTATGAGACAGTGAGCCAAAGTCTGCAACATGTGTGTAAACATTTGGCAAAAAACTGTAATAAAATATCCCTTTAGGCAGACAACATTCTCCTTGTTAAATGTCAACCACAAACATCAGTTGAAGCAATTTGCGGGTCAATCATGGATCCTTGATCCAAATGGACCCGTTTGGGTCAATCAGGGACGCAGTGTGATAAATGTTACACTGTTATTCCTTTTGTCCTAATTTACAGAACATCTGGATGGGGATTTTCAGATTATTTTAAAAGATTCTGTGGGTGGAGATGGGTGTGGGTCATTCTGTTTTTTGTTCTGCTGTTCTATCTGTACACTGTGATGTGAAGACTATTTCTTTTATTACTAATTTATAAGCAACTTGGTTCGTGGGCATGGTATACTGTGATTTTTAGATCCTTGATATATGTGTGTTTGCATGAAAAGAAAAAAGAAGCATGTGTATCTGAAACAGAGACTCTCAGCATAATTAAAATCACACATTACAGTTTTTCTTAATTGTTTACACACAAAAACTGGTACTTGAGACACAATGACCACAACATGTAACTCATGCACCAGCCCCCTGAACCAATTCTGCTAAACTAGAAGCACAATTCCTGCTTATCACTCAAATTGCAGTTCTAAACACACTTTTTTCAAAACACTACACACAATTCTCTGCATTTGGCACAATTTTCATGAAGAAAATCTCTTGCTTTCACAAAGAACACTCTGTCATTCAAAATTCTAAAGTGAATTGCCCTACTATGCACACTGACTCATCAAATGGGCAAACACCTGGACACCCTACACAACACACTCATTCCACCAGAGCAGCTCAGGTACGTTGTCATTAGGGACAACGTAAGTTTCCACTGGGCTGCTCTGGTTCGTAACTGGTTCACTGCCCAACCACGCTTTATCTCCCTCCATATTCTCCATTCCTCAATCCTATTGAGAATTTTTTGTAAAGTGTATGACCGAAATCCACAAATCCACAAATGTGTATACCCCTTCTCCAAGCTATGGAAGATGCATGTGGATATATAGCAGTTGGTGCTTTTCATGGCTGGATTCACCATGCTAGGTGATATTTCTCTTGCTGATTGGTCAGGGAAAAAAAAAGGCTTGTGATGTGGATGAGGTGCTGTGGTCAGACCGAAACAGAGGAGATCATGCTGCACAGTTTTTTATTGTTTTATTATTATTTTTTTTGTAACTGTGTACAGTAAATTCTTCTGTTGTTTTGTAGGTAGACCGTATATTGTTGTATATGCACTTTGTGTTGGTTGAGATGTACACTGTGTACATTGTTTTTGTGGGAAAAATAAAATATATCTGTTACCGTGTATTTGTGTGTTCTGAGTATAAAAAACAATATTCTCAAATATTTTACATCACACTTATGTATGTACTGACTGTAGTAAGTGTAACTGAACAAAAAAGGCCTAAGTCATTATGATGAATGAAGAAGAAGTGTTTTCCATTCATCATAGTGGTTTTACTCATTCATCATTTATTCATCATGTTTTACACTGAGCACATCAGTGTTCAACTGGTTCTTATAAATGTCTATTCATTTGATGGTTTGTGTGTGTCATTTGAAAACAAAATACCATTGTTTTGAATGTAAAGTTTAATTTTGCAGGAGAATTGAGGGGTTTTGCCCATTGTGTGTGTGATTTTTGATTTGTGTTTAGAGTTCTGAGAGCATGAGGCATGCTTTCAGAAAATGTGTGTAAACAATTGAGAAAAACTGTAATTGAGACAACAACAGTTTAACCTAGGCAAACTGTTGATCACTTGTCATTGCTTTAATACGAAAATCACTAAATGTCTCAATTTTCTGAAATACATGAACTGTTTTCTCATTAAAACTCACTCAACAAAAAATCGGTTTAAACATATAATTAGACTGAAATTTTCTTCATTCTGCCACATCAACATCCAAAAAGAAGTGAAAGAGAAAGAAATAGAAATGTGAATTAACAAATGTAAAAAGCTGAATCATGGAATGTGACAACGGAAAGCTGATTTAACAATCTGTAATTTCACGTCATGCACTTAAAAATATAATTCCAAATATAATTTCAACAAGGTGTTGAGGAGAGTTTATGACAGGACTGGCGGATGGAGTCATATGCAGAAATACATTTGTAGAGTTGCTTTTGCTGGAAAACTTTGTCAGAAGTTTAAGTTGAAACGCTGATGGCCAGAGAAAAGTTCCAGTTGTTAGTTGTCAATTAAATCTCCTTTGCTCTCTGGATAGTTTCAGGATAGCTGATCTCATCTTACTGGTATATGCATGATGGGACTTCTCTCTCTCTCTCGCTCTCTCTCTCTCTCTCTCTCTCTCTCTCTATCACACACACACACACACACCCATCTCCAGCAGCATTGTATTATTGATAGAGAAGCAGTCAGAGGGCAATGTTTTGCACAGTTGCTGAATAAATCAACACCATGAATAAATCACCAAATCAAACCATATTTACAACTGGGGAGAGGCCATCAACCTTATCCTGCATCATTCATTCTCTGTTTCACTCTCTCTTCCTCTTTGTTTATTTTTAATTACCTCTTGTAGCTCCTCACAACACTTTCTTTGTTTTTTTGTTTCCTACCCCTCTGTCTCTTCTCTTCAGATTTGTCGACCATGTTATCGCCCAAGTTAATTCGAGTCAATGTTATCAACTTTCCAAGATTACTGTTCTGTAAAAAAGAATCTAACATTAAGTTCTTCCAATGGTGGGAATATTGTTGAAATGAATATTCAAATAAAAAAAAAAAAAAAAAAAAAAAAGATTTGTGTGTTTTAAAAACAAAATCAAAAACCCATAATAATCCGTCCAGTTAACTTCATAATGTACGTAAGGTGAACATTTCAACCAACGCGCATGCGCACGCAATGTGACGTCACTCGCAGTGTTGGATTTGAAAATCCGAGGCAACTGCCATCTTTTTTTCCTCTGAGCCGAGCCGTCCAAGTAAGTACATAAAATTATTTTTAGCAAAGTTAGTTCATCTGTAGGCAACGAGCATTAATCGTCTAACATCTCTCCGTCTCGAACGGTCCGTCAACATAACCTGTGATAAAAATTGAATGTTTGTTTTCAGAAATACGTTAGCATGTAGCGCTAGCCAGCTAGCGGACTGAAACAGCAAGCATTTAAGGTCGAGTTGAGCCTCATACTCGACTGTAACAGGCATTCTGCACTGATAATATGCTCGTATACAAGTGAAAACGCGAGACCTGTCCTCATTATTACGGAAAAATGTGTCAACAGTGGGAACATTATTCCTGGGTCAACCCGCTAATTTAACGTTAAATTACGTGACGTCGCCACTCGTTTTGTTACAAGAACCTTTGCTCGCTCTCAACCTGGCACAGCATTGACAAGACAGCCAGATAACAGAGCAACTCATGGTCTGTGGGGAAGAGGAAAAACACTGACCACCGCTGTAGTGTATGGATTATAATTTTTAATGTAGAGTTAGATGCAGCTAACACGTCGTGATAGGTGATTGTTTTAATCCGTCCTCCTAGTAAAGGAAAGACAAAATGCGCAGGTCTTAGCAAAGGAAAATCACATACATGCACACACAAAGGGTCAGAACCCCGCGGTGGGTTTGTGGCTGTACTGCTGAAGTTCATCTGTGTCAGGGTGCTCTCATCTTGTAGTTAGTGAACATATCAGAATTGACATTTCAGTATGTTTAGTTAAAGGTGGAATATGGAATATGAGCTGAATGCCACCATCTAGTGTCTCAAGATCGTAGTCGCGACAACAAAAAGGTAATTCCAGCGGTCGGGTTGCCAGGTTTGGACAGGGCAGGAGGATTGAGCCGCCTCTGTTTCCTCCGTTTACTGGGTGTGGAAGTCGATGGGTCACGATCAGTATTCTCATATCTAGGATCAACGTGATATAATGAAAATAAGTATAGCAGAGGAGTTTGACCAACAGGTAACGTTAGCTAAGTTAGCAAGCGAGTTAGCTTACCGATCCAGGAGAAAGTTCGCCATTTCCGCGTGTGTTTTGATGCCGTGGAAATCCTTTACCTGAGTCCATCGAGCGTATGCTTCACCAATATTTACTCTGGTTTTTGCTCTTCTCCGGTCACTCAGCTGCTGGGACAGATAACGCACCGTTCGCTGGGGCTCTGAAGAGCTTGCAGACTCCGCCATTTTACCCAGTGTCAGCCTAGCTGTGCCGAACTTTGCCGAGCATTGCCGAGGTTGCGAAATTGGCAACCCACAATGCCGGCCACTATTTGGCTGGTACGATGTAAACAGGAAGTCATTGTTGAACCCGTCAAAATTTCTTAAATTATTTATTTCAGACTAAATATAATTTTTCGCATTACTTTTAATCTGCGCCCCTCTAAACGCCCCGTGGATGTATAATTTTTGAAAAAATATAGCTTTTAATAAGCATATTACATATTCAACCTTTAAGTGATGGGAAAAAAACAAATTATTTATAGAGGACTGAACCAATAACACACTAAGAAGGCTCGACACAACATGAAACTTTGCTCGTAGTATCACCAGGGTCTCTACACATGAACACTCCATTTGTATATGGCACTGACAGGGGAAGAAAGAGAGAGCTAGAGAGATATAATTGTTTATTGTTATGCTTTAGCAACAATACTTATTCCATTAATGCCAAAAAAGCTTTGAATTTGACTAAGTTGGTAACACTGTGCCCTTTCAAAACATGCCAATTGATTATTATTTAAACTGGAGTAAAGGACAAAAATAGAAAACAGCTCAGATCATTGTTAAAGAATTTGGAGTGCAAAAACTTGTGCATGAATTTGTATTTATGTTCATTAATGTTTATTTATTGTTCATTTTGTCTTTTCATAGGTTCTTTTTTCTGCATCTCCAGTATCTCATCAGTAAAGTATCTCACTGACAGGAAGATGCTGTTGCATGTAATAATTTCACCACACGACATTAGGAATTATTTGACCTTCAATATGAAGATGAGGACTTCAAAGACTTTTGTAACCTCACATGTGTTGATGATCTATCAAAGCATAAAGTTGCATTGAAAGTCATTTTCTGCCCTGTCTCTTCAGACTCAAGTTTGGACACTTAAAGTTCTGCTTTACCATCGTCTCCATCAACATCCTCTTCAGCTTTACCATCATCTTCAGCAAGATCCTCTTAATTGAGCAGCTATACAGACTACTTTGCAGGTCATCGATCACAGCTATGGCCAACTCACTTTCCCATATTCCCACCTTCTCTTAAAATGTTGAACTGAGGCTCAGGCAGGGCAAAGATTCTTTTAGAAAAGGTGGAGCACTTTTATCCATTTCAAGGGACAATTTTAATATCAGTTTTTGACCGGCCCTGGAAGAGCAAGGATGTGTGAGAGGGTGTGAATGCTTTTTTTTTTTTGGTCCCAGAGGAAGCGTTCTCATTTTTTATTTGTCTATTGCACTATTGAGCCCCTCTGTGGGTCACACCAGTTTTTGTTTTCATGTGCTGACTGATTTCTATTGCTCTATTTTGAGGAAATGTGTCTGAGAGACACGAATGTATGTGTTATAGATAAATCTTGAAGAGAGTGGACATTTCAGTAGTTTTTGAATGTTTTCATTTTCAACATTTGAGGAAGTTTCTCATAGAGATACACTATTCTAAGTATGTTTTTCTGTAATTTACTGCAGCAACTCTGAACACTCACTCAGAATAGACTGTTGAACAAGTCAGTTAGTTATTGTTTTTCAAGGAAGGATGCTCTTCTTTTTATGTATGGGACACTGTAATTTTAGTTTGTGAGCAGCCCTGAGCAAAAGTGAGGATGTGTTAGAAGGTGTGAAGGCCTTTTTGTTTGTCTACATGTCCCAAGGAAGGTGTCTACATCCATTGACACACTTATTTAATTTTAAGCAATGCTGGTTGGAGTTGAGTTGTTGGGATTGTAATAAAAGTCCTGATTGAAATGTCCTTTCAGCTATTTTTTCATG
Organism: Sparus aurata; assembly: GCF_900880675.1. Lineage (NCBI taxonomy): Eukaryota > Metazoa > Chordata > Actinopteri > Spariformes > Sparidae > Sparus > Sparus aurata. Next base: position 37,664,779 of record NC_044187.1, on the reverse strand, counting down.
TGTTAATTTTAAAGTTTGACTCAGCTAGTATTTATTTAGATTATCTTTGACTGCAGTGTCAGACAGGAGGATGCTGTCGAAGGTGCAGGCAATACTGCAGCATGGCTCTCACCCCTTTCCACAGCGCTCTGGTCAAACAGAGGAGCACCTTCAGCCAGAGACTGATTGCTCCTAGATGTACCACTGAGAGCCACAGGAAGTCTGTGGCCATCAAACTGTACAACTCCTCCCTCTGATGATCAGACTTTTACATAAAAAAACAAAACAAAAACACAGAACAAAACAAAACAAAGAAAAAGCAAAACTGTAATGTAAAAATACAATTATTTCTCTGTATAGTGTATCTATTATCTCACTGTATATTCTATTGTATATATTTCCAGACTGTCTACTTTATTATTTAATATTTTATTTTATTGTTTACTTTATTATGTTATTTTATTATTGTCTACTTAATATTTTATTCATATCTTTATATTTATTTCTTATTTCCATTCATGCTGTATTTCTATTTCTCCTTTGCACGGAGCGCCTGTGACAAAAACAACCCCCGGGGATCAATTAAGGATTCTGATTCTGATTCTTTGTAAAGATCACTTTTTTGAAATTTATCAATTTCTGTAAACTTAAATAACTTGGTAATAGAAGTTGAAAAATTATTTAATGTTGAGCTAACTTGATTATTAATTTTAAATAACTTGATAAAATAAGTTCAACCAACATCCTTTTTAGTTATCTGAAGTAAAATTTTCTAGTCCAAATTACTTGACACAAGGAGTTCAGTCAACAAACTGCATGTTGTATCAATTTATTATTTCATGTTGTGCTAACATGATAAGCATTTGTAAGAACTTGATAAAATAAGTTCAACCAACATCTTTTTAAGTTATCTTATATGATATTTTCCAACTTACTTTATACAGGATGTTGAGTGAACGGACTGCATGTTGCATCAGCTCATGTTTTGAAGTGCAAGAAGCTTGACACTATAAGTTGACTCAACTTAGCAACAAGATGACTTGATTTATTCAAGTTGAGTTGACAAATCTTTTTTAACAGTGTATATATATATATATATGTGTGTGTGTGTGTGTGTGTATTAGGGGTGTCACGATTCTCCAAATCCTCGATTCAATTGCATTTTCGATTCTAAGGTCACGATTTGATTCGATTCAATTCTCGATTTTTACATTTATTTTTTTTAAAGCACAGGTTGCTATGCCATTTTTAGACTAGACTTTTATCCATTATAATATCTGACCTTTGTTCGCAATGTACCACACTACATTGTCAAATTTAAAACATTTATCAACAACATAATGTAACAATAACTTATATCGACGACATATGACGGTTGCTATGGTGCCGTACTAGGTGGCAGCCTGTAACAGCAGCTCCCGTGGGTTTTTAAGTTTTTTCGTAGTTTTTGTTGTATTTGTGTTGTGTTTGTGTTCTGGTTTTCGCTGAACTTTTGGCAGCTCTTCTCCGGAGACTGGGAGAGGACAAACACCTTTCTTTTTTTTCTTTTTTTAACTTTTACGGCACTTTTTGTGATGTTTTTGCGATGTTTTTGCTAACCCTAGCAACGGAGGGTCAGGAGCGCATCATTGAGCGTATTGTTTACACACGCGACCAGCTGATTGCGCTGTGTGAACCTGCACTGCTACCCGGAGCCAGGCCTGAGGTCCTGAAGGAGCTGCGGAGGAGACGCCGTGGCTGCAGAGCCGGAGTGAAACGGAGGGTGAAAAGGAGGAGACACAGACCGGCTGTACCGGCGATCGTCATGGGAAACGTGAGGTCTCTGGGGAACAAGACGGACGAGCTTGCCGTGCTGATAAAGGCTCAGAGGGAATATCGTGAGTGCAGTGTGTTGTGTTTCACGGAGACATGGCTTCACTCGCACATCCCGGACCACAGCGTGGCGATTCCCGGCTTCAGCACTGTTCGGGCGGACAGGGACGTGACAAGCAGCGGAAAGAAAAAAAGGAGGAGGGATTGCACTGTATGTGAGTGAGAGGTGGTGTAATCCCGGACATGTTCATGTGAAGAAACGTCTCTGTACCCCGGACATTGAACTGTTGACTGTGGGGATGAGGCCTTATTATTTGCCCCGGGAATTCACGTCTGCCATCATTATCGGTGTGTACGTTCCTCCTTCAGCTGATGCAGCGCTGGCCTGTGACGTCATCCACTCCGCTGTTGCCCAGATACAGACGCAGCATCCTAACGCATTTATTGTCATCACTGGGGATTTTAATTATGTCTCACTGGATAAAACCCTTCCAACATTTCACCAGTATGTTGACTGCCCCACCAGAGACTGTAACATACTGGATCTGTTGTATGCAAATACTAAGGATGCATACAGTCCCACAGCCCTCCCCCCTCTTGGAAGATCTGACCACAACCTGGTTGCTTTGAGTCGACAGACTGGGATGCACTTGTTGAGCCACATGGAGAGGATCTGGACAGCATGACCGACTGCATAACAGAATACATCAGGTTCTGTGAACACACCACCATGCCAACCCGGACTGTACACTGCTTCCCTAATAATAAGCCGTGGATCACCAATGACCTGAAAGCCCCACTTAACAAGAAGAAGAGGGCCTTCAGGTCTGGATACAGGGAAGAACTGAGGAGAGTGCAGCATGAACTCAGGGATATGCTGAGGACCTGTAAAGACGCCTACAGGAGGAAGCTGGAGGCCAAACTCCAGCAGAACAATGTGAGGGATGTGTGGACTGGTATGAAGCAGATCACTGGGTGTAAGGTGAGCTGCAGACAGTCATTGGGCAGCCTGGAGAGGGCAAACGAGCTGAACAGATTCTTCAATAGGTTCAGCTCACAGCCTTCTGTCGTCTCCATGACACCTCCAGACCCCCACACACCCTCACTGCCCCAAATGCTTCCTCCCCTCCCCCCTCACTCCCCTGCTGTGAGCTCTCCTGTGCAGCACCTCTCCTCCTCCTCCACCTCTTCTTCCTCCACCTCTTCCTCCTCCACCTCGTCCTCCTCCACCTCCTTCTCCTCCACCTTCACCTCCTCCTCCACCTCCTCGTCCTCCACTGAAGACACCAGCAGCCTCCCCCGCATGACTGTGACTGCAGGCCAGGTTAGGAGACAGCTGGAGAGACTCCACCAGCAGAAGGCTGCAGGCCCTGACGGTATCAGCCCCAGGATCCTGAAGACATGTGCCAGCCAGCTGTCTCCTGTCCTACAACACCTCTACAACCTGAGCCTTGGTCAGGAGAGAATACCGGTGCTTTGGAAGACTTCCTGCCTGGTTCCTGTTCCAAAGAAGTCGACACCATCAGACCTCAATGACTATCGACCAGTGGCCCTCACATCTTACGTCATGAAGGTGCTGGAGAGACTGGTTTTGGCCTACCTGAGGCCGCAGGTGAGAGCCCTGCTAGACCCTCTGCAATTTGCTTACCAACCCCACTTGGGAGTTGATGACGCTGTCATCTACCTGCTGCAACGAGCCCATTCGCACCTGGATGGTGGAGGAGGCACTGTGAGAATCACATTCTTTGATTTCTCTAGTGCTTTTAACACCATTCAGCCACTGCTACTGGGGGAGAAGCTGCGGGTGATGGGTGTAGATGACACAATGATCTCCTGGATTACTGACTACCTGACAGGCAGGCCACAGTTTGTCCGTATGGGCAGTGTTCTGTCTGATGCAGTGGTTAGTGATACAGGAGCTCCACAGGGGACTGTGCTGTCTCCTTTCCTGTTCACCTTATACACCACTGACTTTCAGTACAACACCGGGTCGTGTCACCTGCAAAAGTTTTCTGACGACTCGGCTGTTGTTGGGTGTATAAGTGAGGGACAGGAGGAGGAGTACAGGGCACTGGTAGACAACTTTGTGGAGTGGACTGGACAGAATCACCTGCGGCTGAACATCAGCAAGACCAGAGAGATGGTGATAGATTTCAGGATGAAGAGGAAGACGGCTTTCCAACCTCTGTGCATTCTTGGAAAGGATGTGGAGGCGGTGGAGGATTACAAGTACCTGGGTGTTACCATCAACCACAGACTGGACTGGAGATCTAACACTAAAGCTGTTTACAAGAAGGGGATGAGCAGACTTTACTTCCTGAGGAAGCTGAGATCCTTCAACGTGTGCAGCAAGATGTTGGAGATCTTTTATCAGTCTGTGGTGGCCAGCATACTTTTCTTTGCTGTGGTTTGTTGGGGGAGCAGCATCGGAGCCAGCGACACCAACAGACTCAACAAACTGATCAGGAAGGCTGGCTCTGTGATTGGCTGCAAACAGGACACTCTGGAGGCTGTGGTGGAGAGGAGGACACTGAAAAAACTGTTATACATCATGGATAATCCTCTCCATCCTCTCCAACTCACACTGGTCAGACAGCGGAGCACCTCCGGAAGACTGCCTCAGCTTCGCTGTCGAAGCAACAGATACAGGAAATCTTTCCTGCCACAATCCATCACTTTATACAACAACTCTCTCACCTCTGCCTGACAGAGAACTCTGGTCTCTCTACTGTTTTGTTGTATATATTATTATTGTTATAGTATATTTATCATATTTTGTTTTGTTGTATATATTATTATTGTTTATTGTTTATAGCACACTGTGCACTGTATATATACACTATGTATATATTGGATTCTATTTATGTGTTTTAAGTGTTTTATTTGCTGACCCACAACAAAATAATTTCCCAGTCTGGGATCATTAAAGTAATTCTATTCTATTCTATTCTATATCTGTTAATTAAGGTATTCTACTTACTTCCTCTTGTGCAAGTTTGAGGCAGACATTTCCCGCCGCATTAGCTGCCAAAACCAAAACAGCACTTTTAGAGCTTCCAGAAGTAAAAAAAAAAAGAGCGGCAACAATTTTTGCGGGTGGGATTAAACGGGTTAACAAACAATTGACTGACCAAAAAATTTACAAAATCAAAATCGCTCTTCAACAGAAGAAAACTATATGAGAAAACAAAACTTGACAATACTCAACTTTCGAGACAACACGAGGCTGTGATTAAGGCTGGATGTATTCGACAGGACGAACAAAATACTCTGGCAACGAAGAGAGGGGAAGACAAAGACTATATACACATAAGGGGAGGGAGCACAGGAGGAAACAATCAGGGATCAGGGGAGACGCCAGACCAGTGACACAAGAGGAAGGGCAAGTGACCTGAAACGAGAGGAGAGTTACTTTTCAAAATAAAACATGAAATTCACAAGACAAAAACCCCAAGACAGGACATCCCTCACCGTGGTGTGACAGTGTTGTTTACACTATGTATACATCCACCGGTAATCGTGATCCTTTCCAGGGCCTTGCAGTTGGTCAACAATGAAATCTATCCCGGCGTCCAAGTCGTACCTCCGCTGGTAAAGCAACCTGGCTCTCAATATTCTGTTTAAATGCCTCTCGGTAATAATGGTTCCTTGCAATGCCAGGCTTTTCAGAATATCTTTGTAGCTCATTCCCAGCCTAAAAAAAATTCAATCATACTAACGTTATCCCTTTCCATCGTGTAGCTGTAGCCCCTCTGCCTCTACCTGAGACCTTAGAGAAGGTGCGCTCAATTTGCTTACCCAGCTGTCCAGGAATGATATTATTATTAGTTTGTGCGCACATTATACCTACTTCGTGGCCACAAATTAGTATTTTGTGCACACGTTATACTTATTTCGTGGCCACAAATTAGTATTTTGTGGCCACGAATTAGTATTTCGTGCGCACGTTATAGCTATATTGTGGCCACAATTTATTATTTTTTTGGACCATGTCATGTCCGGGGCTCCATAAATATATAATATTTGTGTATCTGCAAATATTTCTGTGCATGTGAACAGAAAGAATTCTGAAGAATTCTCTACAGTTTGAACTATGTTATTATTATGGCAAAGTATACAAATGAAGTGTGTGCCATCTGGTGCAAAAGTTTGATTTTGATAATGCTATATGTAGTTTTGGTTGCAGTGCTTCATTTTGCAGGACATATGAGGTATTTTGCAGTTTTGGTTTTGTGAATTGTGTTAAGTATTTTGTTAAAACCAGCCTAGTTTGCAAAATTGTGTTTTAGCAAATCGGAAAAATTGTAATAGATTTGGTTGTATTAGGGGATTGAGAATACACAGATGATGTTACACTTAAAGGGATATTCCGGTGTAAATTTAATCCATGGTCTAACACACTGTGACACCGAGTAAGACCCCCCATCGAGAGATCCAGTTTTCCGAACGCTAGCTCATGTAGTTTTAGCAACCTCAGACAAGACTGCACGATAATACACTGCAGTCTATGCCTCCAACAAGAAACTGCACCAAACTTCAGCAACAGTACAAATAGGGTCCCAGCACATAGTTTGAGGCATCAAACATCTGCTAACTTTGCCAGATTTCAACTGAAAACAGAACACAACTCACCACTCTCCTGCAGCAGCTTGCTCGTTGTGGGGAAGCCCTGCGAGTCAATAAAGGTGCAGTAGAGTTCCGCAGCTCAAGGATGAAAATGTATTATTATTACTCCATGGAAATGCAATCAAAGTTCACGTGTCTTGCCTACCAGTTTATAAGAGTTATTATTGAGAGCTGACAGGGAAAAGAACGGAATTGAGCATTTCTATCCGCACTTGGTAATCGACTCGCAGGGCTTCCCCACAACGAGTAAGCTGCTGCAGGAGATTGGTGAGTTGTGTGAAATCCGGCAAAGCTAGCAGATGTTTGATGCCTCGAACTATGTGCTGGGACCCTATTTGTACTGTTGCTTAAGTTGTGTGGTGTTCTGAGCATCATTTGTGGATATGAGTGGCTTTTGATGGCGGTTTCTTGGTGGAGGCATACACTGCAGTGTATTGTTATCGGCAGTCTTTTCTGAGGTTGCTAAAACAACATAAGCTAGCGGTCGGAAAACTTGATCTCTTGAGGGGGGGTCTAACTCGGTGTCACGGTGTGTTAGACCATGGATTAAATTTACACAGGAATCTCCCTTTAAGGGGAAAACTTGATGAGGACCCAAGCGCGCGCACACACACACACACACAGGCATGAAATAGGGGAATAAAAAGCGAGTTTTATTAACCAAAGATGAAGTACAAACAAAACAAAACGACCAAGGGAACCAGAAAAAACGTGTCAAAGCGAAAAAAAAATCCAAAAGCCAAAAGCTAAACAAAGTGCAATGAAAACAGGGTACAAATTAATGAAGTAGAGAAACCAGAAACATACCAGGGCGAGACATGAGGAGACATTGGAGGGACACTGGAGCAGAATACCAGGTAGCAACACAGGAAAGGCAGTCCAAGACAGAGTAACAGGGAAACATCACAGAACAAACTGACAAACACATGAGGGAGAACAAAGACTATACACCCCAACACACTAACGACGGGATTAGGAAAAGGTGAGGTGAGTGAGAAGGGAGGACAGGTGAGGTTATGAATGGAAAAACACATAGGAGAAACTGAAAAGCAAGAAGAGACACACACGGGCATGGTTTCAAAATAAAACTGGAAATAAAACAATAAAACCCAGAATTATGACAGATGACCTTTTTCCCCAACAACATCTTTAGTTCAAATCATCAACTATGCTGGATGTTGTGCTGGAAAGTACCTTTTGAGTATGAACTCAAATGTAATACTTAAAATTGCCTTAATTAGAACATGGAAAGTATTTCCATGTGGTTAAATGGTGTTCTTTAAGCATTAAGCATGTTTGTTGGGCAAACTTGATTAACTGGGGTTTGAGCAACTTAATTAAAAATTGTTGGATCAACCCTATTAAATTAAGTTAAAATAAACGCTAATGAATAAGTTGAATCAACCCAAATAAATTGTTTTAACCTAAGCTATATTAATTAATTCTTGTGACTATTACAAATTAAATGTATTGTCCAATTACTCCACTCTAACAAATTATGTGCTGGCTCAATGTAAAAAATTGATGTAACAATTTGCATGGATATTTTTAAGTTATTTCAACTTAGCCAATATTGAGTACATGCCACAAAACTTCTTTGGTCAGGCCAACTCAATTACTTTAGTACAAGCAACATGATTTTCTTGTTATTAGCTGTTGTGAATAAAATGAGTCAAAATTGTACTCACCAAGACGTAAAGTTTGCAAACCGCGCTTTTTCAACTCTGTGCTCTGCGTAGTCATGTCTTCTAACCTTATGCTTCCAACAGGCATGCCGCATGGTCTGTTCATGCTAAACAAATTGAGAAACGTCTATTTTGTTTCCACCCAAACAAAGCACTACACAGAATGTAACAATGTGACCCTGAGGAGTTCTGCAGGATTGAGTTCAATATCAGATATCAAATTCGATGTGTATTTTTAACTGATTACTGACAGACACCTCTCCTGGCAGTGGTTTAAATATTTTGAAGGATCCTTGTATATTTTTATATTCTTGTTACAATGCAATGTTCTGCTAGAAAGTCTTGGGTCCTGCCATTCATGCTGGGGCTACTTGACACACATCACCTGCCCTACATCCTTGGGAAAGTACATTCCCTGATGGTACTGCACCCCCATGTCTTGCAACCAACAGCACAGAAAGGATCTGCTGCTAATTCCCTGATGCTGGATACCACAAGTCACTGGTTGAAATGTGTTGGTGGATTTTTGTTTTGTATTCACAAGAACAGGAAATCAGAAATCCATCCATCCATCCATTTTCGTCTGCTTATCCGGGGCCGGGTCACGGGGGCAGCTGCCTGAGCAGGGACTTTCCTCTCCCCGGACACTGCCTCCAGCTCTTCCGGGAGGATCCCAAGGCGTTCCCAGGCTAGCTGAGTGACATAGTCACACCAGCGTGTCCTGGGTCTTCCTCGGGGTCTCCTCCCGGCGGGACATGCCAGGAACACCTCCCGAGGGAGGCGTCCCGGGCGCATCCGAAACAGATGCTCGAGCCACCTCAGCTGGCTCCTCTCGATGTGGAGGAGCAGCGGCTCTACTCCGAGCTCCTCCCGGGTGACGGAGCTCTTCACCCTATCTCTAAGGGAGCGCCCCGCCACCCTGCGGAGGAAACTCATTTCAGCCGCTTGTATCCGGGATCTTATTCTTTCGGTCATGACCCAAAGTTCATGGCCATAGGTGAGGGTAGGAACGTAGATTGACTGGTAAATCGAGAGCTTCGCCTTTCGACTCAGCTCTCTCTTCACCATGACAGACCGATACAACGACCACATTACTGCGGCCGCTGCATCGATCCGCCTGTCAATCTCACGTTCCATCCATCCCTCTCTCGTGAACAAGACCCCAACAAGACCACATCATCCGCGAAAAGCAGAGATGAAATCCAGTGGCTCCCGAACCAGACCCCCTCCGGCCCGTGGCTGCGCCTAGAAATTCTGTCCATAAAAATAATGAGCAGAACCGGTGACAAAGGGCAGCCGTGCCGGAGTCCAACATGCACCTGGCACAGGTCTGACTTACTGCCGGCAATGCGAACCAAGCTCCTGCTCCGGTCGTACAAGGACCGTACAGCCCTTAACAGAGGGCCTCTGACCACGTACTCCCGGAGCACCTCCCACAGAATGCCACGAGGGACACGGTCTAATGCTTTCTCCAAGTCCACAAAACACATGTGGACTGGTTGGGCAAACTCCCATGAACCCTCGAGCACCCCGGGAGGGTACAGAGCTGGTCCAGTGTTCCACGGCCAGGACGAAAACCGCATTGTTCCTCCTGAATCCGAGGTTTGACTATCGGCCGAATTCTCCTCTCCAGTACCCTGGAATAGACTTTCCCAAGGAGGCTGAGGAGTGTGATCCCCCGATAGTTGGAACACACCCTCTGGTCCCCCTTTTTGAATAGGGGGACCACCACCCCGGTCTGCCAGTCCAAAGGCACTGTCCCTGACTGCCACACGATGCTGCAGAGACGTGTCAGCCAAGACAGCCCCAAAAAATCCAGAGACTTGAGGTACTCAGGGTGGATCTCATCCACCCCCAGTGCTTTGCCACTGAGGAGCTTCCTGACTACCTCAGTGACTTCGGCTTGGGTGATGAATGGGTCAACCTCTGAGTCCCCAGCCTCTGCTTCCTCTATGGAAGGCGTGTCAGTGGGATTGAGGAGATCCTCGAAGTATTCCTTCCACCGCCCGTTGATGTCCCCTGTCGAGGTCAACAGCTCCCCACCTCCACTGTAAACAGTGTTCGTGGAGGACTGCTTCCCCCTCCTGAGGCGCCGGATGGTTTGCCAAAATTTCTTCAAGGCCAACCGGTAGTCCTCCTCCATGGCCTCTCCGAACTCTTCCCAGACCCGAGTTTTTGCTTCCGCGACTGCCCGTGCTGCTGCACGCTTGGCCTGCCGGTACCCGTCAGCTGCCTCAGGAGTCCCCCGGGCCAGCCAGGCTCAGTAGGACTCCTTCTTCAGCTTGACAGCATCCCTTACTTCCGGGTCCGGGGATTGCCGCCACGACAGGCTCCAGAGACCTTACGGCCACAGCTCCGGACAGCCGCGTCAACAATGGAGGTGGAGAACATGGTCCATTCGGACTCAATGTCCCCAGCCTCCCTTGGGATCTGGTCAAAGCTCCCCCGGAGATGGGAGTTAAAGATCTCCCTGACAGAGGGTTCCGCCAGACATTCCCAGCAGACCCTCACAATACATTTGGGTCTGCCAGGTCTGTCCAGCTTCCTCCCCTGCCAGCGGATCCGACTCACCACCAGGTGGTGATCAGTTGACAGCTCAGCCCCTCTCTTCACCTGAGTGTCCAAGACATATGGCCGGAGGTCAGATGACACGACCACAAAGTCGATCATTGACCTCCGGCCTAGGGTGTCCTGGTGCCACATGCACATATGGACACCCTTATGCTTGAACATGGTGTTCGTTATGGACAAACTGTGACTAGCACAGAAGTCCAGTAACAAAACACCACTCGGGTTCAGATCGGGGAGGCCTTTCCTCCCAATCACACCCCTCCAGGTAGCTTTGTCGCTGCCCACGTGGGCGTTGAAGTCCCCCAGTAGAACGACGGAGTCCCCGGTTGGAGCACTCTCCAGTACCCCTCCCAGGGACTCCAAGAAGGCCGGGTACTCTGCACCGCTGTTCGGTCCATAAGCCGAGACAACGGTGAGAGTCCTATCCCTGACCCGAAGGCGCAGGGAAGTGACCCTCTCGTTCACTGGGGAAAACTCCAACACATGGCGGCTGAGCTGAGGAGCTATAAGCAAGCCCACACCAGCTCGCCGCCTCTCACTGCGGGCAACTCCACAGTAGAAGTGAGTCCAGCCTCTCTCAAGGAGTTGGGTTCCAGAGCTCAGACTGTGCGTGGAGGTGAGCCCGACTATTTCTAGCCGTTACTGCTCAACCTCCCGCAACAGCTCAGGCTCTTTCCCCCCCAGCGAGGTGACATTCCATGTCCCCATGGCTAGAGTCACCATCCAGGGATTGGGTCGCCGGGGCCCCCGCCCACGACTGCCACCCATATCCCACTGCACCAGCCCCTTCTGAACCCTCCCGCGAGTGGTGAGCCCACTGGAGGGCAGGCCCACGTCGCTCCTTCGGGCTGCGCCCGGACGGGAAATCAGAAAGTTTTATCAAATGGGAGATCCTGCTGTGCTTTTATTATGCATGGCGATTTGATCTTTCAATTAAACATTTGTGCAGAGCACTGCACAAGAGAGGGATACATGAGATATTAAAGAGTAGACTGCAGGCGAAACAGAGTGAGGTCTTCCAATAATGTGTAATGTTGTGGCACTAATTATCCTGTCAAGTGTCCTTATACCATTGCAAAGAAGAGAGAGCAATTGAATGATGAGCAATTAAAACAATTCTAAAAAAGGTTATCATGTTAGAAAAGGGAAGTAATTGTGAAATTTCTGTTTGTTCCTGTATTGATTTGAGGGAGGTTACAGTCTCCTCATCACTCCAAACAGATTTAATGTTTTTATTTGTCAGTATTTTAGTGTACTTGGTAGAGACAAGATGTTAAGGTAACATATCTCACATCGTGATTAATGTAAGTATGTTTGTTTTGCTCTTTGCTTTAACTGATACACCAACTACTTCAAGTGTCAAAACAATTTTGATACAAAACAAAAAGCATGTGCAGGTAAATGTAAGCAGACCTATACTTATACTAAGTAAAACATTGATTCTTTATTGTTTTATTATTATTATTATTACAGACTATACTACAGACATTTTTTTTGCAGTTTTTGGCACTTAAGTTTAAAATGTGGTACAACTGTAAGAAGAACAACAAACTAATGATACATTTATAAATCGTTATGAAATTTGCATTGTTATTCTAAACTTTACTGTTGGGTGATTACAGTGAACCTCGTCATACATTAATCTGTGAAGCCAAAATTCAAATTGATTTCAGTCAAAACTACTAAAGCAGCTTCAATTTAGAATAGTACAATTACAACTCTAAAAGACCAAGATCATCAACCTTACTGATTGGTGTCTTTTTTGTTTTATTTTATTTTATTTCATTGGGATACACACGTTTCTAAAAACACCTTGACATTTTGTCCCTGATATTGGGCACTAAAATATAATGCTGCCTCTCCTCACACAGGCACCACTTGACAGGATAATAACATGTATCATTTACTGGAATTGAGATTTTCTTTTGGTTTGAGAGAGGAAATTTAACCATATTGAAATGATTTCAGGAGTGTCAGGAGGTTAATAACCTTTGACTGGCTTATCTTTTGCAGTAATATATTGTGGCCAATATATTGTGTAGATACAAATATTTAATTTTTCTATTGAAAATACGACGTTTCCCGGTCACACACACACACACACATACACACACATACATACATATACATACATACATATACACACATAAATGGAATATTATTTCTTTAAAGCAATGCCAACAGAGCAGATTTAAAGCCTGGCAGAAGATGAGAGCAATAACCTGTATTGCTTATTAAAATGCAATATATCATAGTGAACATTTCAATACCAGACAGATAAGATAGTTTGATTCAATATTGTGAGAGTGAAGACATTTAAAAGGGACATTAAAACGCAATCTCACTAGGGCTCAGTGGATAGCATTGCCTCTAGCTTCAACTCTTTGCTCTGCATGGCTTTTCTTCTTTTTCCTCAAAGCCCAAACACAGACAGTTCCAGCCAACATCACAGTGATAGGCCCCGGTGCAAATTTTTTGTGCCCCTCACCCCTGCCCTAAACACAAGCGCAAGCTTGTGCGCACTGCACGCATGCACGCACGCACACACACACGCACACACACTTGGACACAAGCACAGCCACTCGAGAGAACTGCTATTGCAGGGGTGGACTGGCCATAGAGAATACTGGGATTTTGGCATAGTTAATAGCCGTTTTTATACTGGACAGCAAGCCGCCAATTCGGCTTTCCTCTTTGTGGCTAGGTCCGCGGATTTAGACAGAGGGCGGTAAATTGGAGGTCAGTTCTGGTCCGCCAATTTGCCGCCTCGGAGGGTACACCTCGGAGGCTATCTCAATGCGAGGCGTCAACGTGCCGGCTATTGAGGTGGGCGGAGGTGTCCATGACGTGCACTGTTGTGCGCCCCACAGCCGGAGAGTTTTAAAACCAAGAAACAGCTGATCACAGCAGTCAGTGCATCATTTCATCCGCGGACGTCAAGATGAGCAGCTGGACAGCTGCTGAGATCCAGGAGATGCTAGCGTCTCCTTGGTCTCTGTAGCTGTCTTCATTGTCCGCTTGTTGTTGTAGTGGTTAAGCTACGAACGGTCGCTACTTTCAAATTAAAAGCCCCCTGCTAAGAACCCAGTTCTAAACTCTAGTGGGGTGCAATGTAAAGCTCTTATTTTGAAGACAAATTTGTTGTCTTTCTGACAGAGAATGCAACGTACTTTACGTTCAGCCTCCAGTCAGTCCCCTCAACTCAGCATCATCCACATGTATTGAAAATGAGTTGTTTTTATCAAAGTCAAGGCTCCCTTCAGGCGCGCACATATTCGCAGTTCACTGATAATCTCTGGTATACCTCTATGTTCCGTCCATACTGCCCCCCCCCAAAAAAAAAACATTTTCTCATCGGAACTACACGATTCACATAGGTCAACTATTTTGGTTTCAAAATGGCGAATTTCGCTGAAAGGTGAGTGATTTTCATGCCTGTAAGAGAGTGAGAGATTGGTAAAAAAATTGCTTCAGCGTCTGTCTGAGGAGGACAGCAAAAGGGCCAGGCTGCCTGGTGGAGGTAGGAAGAAGGCTAGCAATAAACTTGAGATAAACATGCAGGAATGAGTTATCAGCAAACAGGCACGCCACGAGAGAGTGTCCCGCAAAATGATCAGGGCGATGTGAAACAAATGTACGCTACTGTGAGTGACAGCAGAGAAGAGGAGTCTGCCGCGAGTGCTGGTTGGCTAAATCGTTTCCTCCGTCGGAAATAAATGCCTATCCCAAATTGCCGCCTGGTCCCAAATAAACACCTTACGGTATGATAATGCTCCCGGCCCGGGGAGAGAGACATGCATCGGCTCGGCCCACAGTGCTCAGCTGCAGACACAGCAGAGAGGTGACGAGACGCGACTCATCATGATCGACAGGCATCAAGGTGATTGGACAAATTATCATTTCCTTCTCCTATACCAGCCAGTCAGCGTTACCTTACCAACCCGCCCCCCAGCTATTTCATTCACAAAAACAGGGGCCTGTGGCAATTCTGGACAGCTGTTTTTTTTTTTTTTCTTCATTCATGGGCCCCTAATGGCGTCTGGGCCCCGGCTGCACCGCCTATACTTACGCCAATGGTTCCGGCCCATCCTCATTACAACCCACAGTAGGTTTGGTGTTAAGCAGCGACCTCTAGTGACATTAAAATTATTACAGCAGCAAAGGAGGAAGTCAGGTATGGAGTATTAAAAGCAGCTAAGTCTGTGTAGGGAAATCTGTGACAGTATGCCTGACAGAAAATGTTTTAAGATACCTCTCATATCTCACATAATCCTTGGCAATAACATGATGCAATTCAATTTCGATTTTTGGGTGTCTGATTTGATACATAATCGATGTTTTAATTCAAAACGATTCTTGAGCCAGTTTTTTTTCTTTACCACTGAGTTTAACGTGTTTAAACATGACCATAAACATGAATTAACAGCACTGTATGCACTTTAAGTAGACAAAGCTAGCATATTTCTTAGCTTGTAAATAAACTCACATTTTTAACCATTGCTTCTATGATGCTTTTTAGCGGATGGTGGCGGATTACACTCAGAGTATGCACAACATGTCTGCCTTGCTTTACCAGGAAGTGAACACAAAATAGGAAATGAGCCAACAGGAAGCGACTTGACAGGACCAAATTTCTAAATAATAATAATAATAATAAAACTTTTATTTTTGGATAGGGACAGTTCACACTGATGAATGTCGAAAATGTCTCCGTAAATATGCCGGATTATAGCATAGCGGCTAATTTGCATCCGTAGTCCCTAAAGAAAATAAAAAATACAAGTAATAGAGACAGCAAATAAATAAATAAAATACAAATAGGAGAGACAAGACACACACATAACAATACATTACACAATCAGGAGGATATAACAATGCGATAAATATTCATGTAAAAGTAGTCTTAGGTCCAGTAACACTTTTGGTTTGATTTGAGCCACTGTTTTAGTTGTCCTTTAAAAGAGGAGTACGTGGGGCATTTCCTTATTGTTGTCATGTCTGTAGATCTGTTTGTTGTTCTTTTCTGGTGTTGTCTTGTGGGTTCTTGTATTTGATTTCCATGTCTTTGTATCTTGTTTTGTGTCTTTTGTTTTTCCATGCCCTCATGTGTCCTTTAAATTCTCCTGTGTATTTTCCTATGTTCCCTCTGGCTCCCTCTGTCTATTGCTTTGTTCCCTTCATGTTCCCATATATGAAGGGACTACACAAAACAGCTCACGGTGATAGAGGAGAAATTGTGGGGAAATCTTGTCATTAAGACTAATGTGAAAGAAATGCTACAGGTAATAGCCGAGTTCAACAGAGACATATTTTGATAGGCCTTGGTTGTGGGCAGTTCCATACACTGTGGAGCTAATAGCTGAAGTGGCTGACCTCAGGAGAACCTTGCTGGCCCAACTAAACAGCCGCAAATCCCAGTTAGCTCCCAGTTTTCCAGCCCACACTGGCACCTCAGTCTCAGCTCCAGCCTATGCCTCAGCTCCATCCCCAGCCCATGCCTTGGCCTCAGCCCATGCCGTAGCCGCAGCTCGGCTGCCAGCCCAGGCCTCAGTCTCAACCACAGTGTCTTCCAATCCTGATATGTTCCCTTTCTGGGGAACCCGGCTGGCCTACAAGGCCCCACCGAGAAGGCAACGAGCCCGTCCACGTCCTGGCTCCCTGAAGTCAGGCTCTGGGGCCCCAGCCCAAACTCACGCCTCAGCTCCGGCCACAGACCACACCTCAGCTCCGGCCACAGACCATGCCTCAGCCACAGCACAGCTACCAGCCCATGCCTCAGCTCGATTCCCAGCTCCTATGTTGGCTGCCCAGCCGATGCCTTCAGTCGGCGGCCCGGTCTACACCTGCCAGTGGCCTTCAGTCGGCGGCCCGGTCGACACCTGCCAGTGGCCTTCAGTCGGCGGCCCGGTCGACACCTGCCAGTGGCCCTCAGTCGGCGGCCCGGTCGACACCTGCCAGTGGCCTTCAGTCGGCGGCCCGGTTGACACCTGCCAGTGGCCCTCAGTCGGCGACCCGGTCGACACCTGCCAGTGGCCTTCAGTCGGCGGACCTAATGTAGCCTGTTCCTGCACCTCGGTCGGAGGACCGGCCGAGGCCTGTCCCTGCTCCTCGGTCGGAGGACCGGCCGAGGCCCACACCAAGTCCTGTGCCTGCTCCTCGGTCGGAGGCCCGGCCGAGGCCTGCTCCTGCTCCGAGTCCAGTGCCAAGTCTTCGGTCGGAGGCCCGGCCGAGTCCCACGCCAAGTCCTGTCCCTGCTCCTCGGTCGGAGGCCCGGCCGAGGCCTGTCCCTGCACCTCGGTCGGAGGACCAGCCGAGGCCAGTCCCAGCACCTCGGTCGGAGGCCCGGCCGAGTCCCACGCCAAGTCCAGCGCCAGCACCTCAGTCGGAGGCCCGACCTTCGTCTTCGTCGCCGGCCTCCAGAACGCCTTTGTCTTCGTCTTCGTCGCCGGCCTCCAGTGGGTCCCAGTCCACGTCCACATCCCCGGCCTCTAGTGGGTCCCAGTCCACGTCCACGTCCCCGGCCTCTAGTGGGTCCCAGTCCACGTCCATGTCCCCGGCCTCTAGTGGGTCCCAGTCCACGTCCCCGGCCTCTAGGGGGCCCCAGCCCACGTCCCCGGCCTCCAATGGATCCCAGTCCTCGCCTCCACCCTCCTGTTTGTTTGGACCACATTAACCCCATTTGGTGCCCCTGGGCACTATACCTCAACCCCCCAAATGCCCGCCAATGTAATAATGTCCTCAAACATAACAAACCACAAAAGTTACACAAATCTGCAGCATTTAATGTAATAAACCCACAAATGTAATACATTTTTCAAAAACGTAACAGCCGCTGCCTACTAAAAAGTAACATACAATTTCCCACAAACGTTATAACTATTACGTTTAACTGTTACTTTTGTGGGGACGTGAACATCTGTATTGTAATAACTTCCCACAAATGTAATAATACAATGAATAATGATCATAGTGGTTGTTGCTTGTTTGTTTGCCAATAAACCTACTAATACTACTGACTGTGGGTGCAAAATCCAGCTGCTGACTCTCCTTTCCACTATCACCAGTTTTGGGCACGTTACTTTTAAAAAGTAATTAGTTATAGTTACTAGTTACTTCTCCCAAAAAGTAACTGAGTTAGTAACGGAATTACTCCACTATAAAAGTAATTAGTTACCAGGAAAAGTAGCTATTGCGTTACTTTAATTTCTTCCCCCTTTTGAGCTCGGCAGTCATTTTAGCGTACTCACATTTGTATTTAGAAAATGTCTTTCTGCATGGCGGACCGGCACCTGCTCTCCCCGATATTTTGCTAGTGAGTGCTCTGAAGGAGTCTGAGTCAACTGTTGATAACGTGAGCAAGTTCTCAACAACATACCTGTCTGTCATTGCATTTAGTTCAGTCTGTGTCACACGTTTTTGTGAAGCTGTTAGCGGAGCTCACGTTAGCCACACCTGGCCTGCTATCATCATCAACAGCGTCAGCAACAGAGTTTTTGGCCAGTGTTAGTTTTGTAGAAGCGTGTGCCACTGAGAGATGCTTCATTAGATCAGAGTTGCTTACAACGGACGTGGACAAAGGAGATTAAAGTAGTGTCTGTACTTCCACTTTGAAAACGTTCCCTCCGGACTCGCCATTGCTGCAGTTCCTCTCTGCTAGTTTGTGTTTGTGTGTGTGAGGCTGCTGTTTGCATGTGTGGCTTGTGTGTAAACCGAACATTGCCTCTGACTGGCTTAATAACTCTCACTCAACGTTAGAGAGCCAATCATCATCACTTATGCGGTTGTCTCGCCTCTCCCTCCTCCCTCACCGGAGGAAAAAAAAAACAGCTCTGCAGCTCCGGTGGCTGAGAGCCGAGTCGGATGACAACAGCTTCAATGAGCAGCTTCAGTTTGTAACGCGCCACATTTAATAGTTGGTAACGGTAACGGCGTTGTAACGATGGAAATAGTAATTAGTTAGATTGCCCGTCACTGAAAAAAAGTAAGGCCGTTAGTAATGCCGTTTATTCTAACGCCGTTATTCCCAACACTGACTATCACACAATGGATCATCTCTCTCTCTCTCTCTCTCTCTCTCAATGTTGTTTTGTGGCATATAAATATCTAGTTTAAACAGATTGATTTATTTGCATAAGCAAAATGCTTCTTGTTAATGAGGATCATCTCTCTCTCTCACACCGCTGTCCGCATGCTGCGCATCACTACCTGCGTGAATGTGTTACATCCAAATGAGTCAGAAGCAGCAACCCGTTCCTAGATGCGGTCTTACATGAAGAAAATGAATTTTGCGCTGTTTTCGTTTTATATGTGTTTCAGAATTAATCTCAGCTTTAATATATATAGACCCTATTCAACATTCAAATGATAAGCTGTAATTAAGAAATTAGTTTAGTAACGTAAAACCCTCCAACCTAACGTTACCTTAGGGTTGTAACACCTGTTATTTAACAGAGCTGAATAGAGTTTTTCGACAGAGGAGACAGATTGTGGTTGACAGAGAGAGATAGTTAGCTTGAAAAAAAATAATTTCCGTGAAGAAAACATCGCCTGACATTTAAATTTAAATTCACATTGGCAATACAAATTTGAAGAAATCTGGATTTAATGCTCATTTGTAAACACAACACTTATCAGTCTTTAGGCAAGAATCTAAAGGTTTATTATTCAAATTCACTTTATTGGCATGAATGCCACAACAACAATATTGCTTAAGCATCAAGAACCACGAAAAGAGTACCCAGCACTAGAACGGCCAAGATTCAAATTTATATGTGCAATAACTTTGTTGAATTAAAAAATGCAATACTGCTGTTACTTGACTTTTTCTGAAAGTGTCTGTATTTTAATTCAGAACAGTTTTTATATAAATTACACAACAGAAAAATGTTTTACCTATTTCGGCCACAAGCGCAGGGCCGAAAATCCCAATTCATAGTTGGGGGGGACAATAAACAGTCAAATTTTAGAGAATAATTCCAGGGGGGGACAAGGAATAAAAGTTGTAACCTGTCTTTTATACAGCATCTTTTACTGCAATTTGACACTTTCGTCTCTATCTCTCCAACAGGCAGGCAGAAGACCTTTCTTAGCACTGGCTCAGTCCACCTGCACATGTCTAGATTTAAAACAAAATGATTGAAATCAAATTAACATGTACACATGCAATGAATAAACTAATTATCAGGCAAACATCTAAGTTTGTTTATCAGATTTCTCATAATCAGATGATTGCCTTTTTCCAGATGAAAGATATCAGATTATGATATTCTCTCTCTCTCTCTCTCTCTCTCTCTCTCACTCTCTCTCCCTGGCAGTGTTGCACTCTTGCACTGTCAGCATGTTCAAATCAAATGTTTTAAAAAATGTTATCAAAAGTAATGATAATTACAATAATTGCATTATATTGTATTAGTCCTTACCCTACCTGTATACAAGTTCTTGTTTATTCACCCAGCAATACAAAACAATGGTATTAGGTGGAAGGTGGCAATAATACACTTTATGTGAACACATCTGACATAATACCTTTGTTCACTGTTCTAACTTCCACCACAGTCCATTAAATATCTTTACAAGAGGTAAAAGCTCCAAACAATCCCAAAACTAAAGGAAATACCTTTAAGAATAATCCAACATAAAACAATTTCTCAAAAACATATATTTATTGTGTTGTCAACAAACATCTGACAACTATGCCACAAAACTATGTATTCTGTTTTACAGTTAGAGAGTTAGTGCTCTTGTCCTGTCCTGTCCTCTCCCTCTCCTCTCCTCTCTGTCTGTGACTATCACTATCTGTAGCTTTTAACTTAGCTTAACAGCACTCGTAATTGAGTAGGCTTTTGAACAATGTAGGATAAATGTTGCAGACAGCCTGGACCTGGCGCTTTTAGTAAATGGGATGTGTGTTGTTGTAACTTATGTAACTATGTCTGTGTGGTATAGACCTCTTACCCCGCGAAGCACGGTGTGAGTAGCAGGCTCCGTCCACACGCTGCTGCAGCTGCTAGCTCCGCCCGTTGAAAAGAGTGTGGGGGGGACTCAACCATTTGTAAGAATGGGAGGGGGAGGGGACTAAATCTTTAAAGATGTAAATAGTGTCAGGCTTGGACAAAGGAGAGGACTCAGGTGCAGATTTGAAACGGTTTAGACAAGCTTTTATTCTGATCTCAGTTGTATCCTCTTCAGATAAAATGATAACAGAACAGGCTACGAAAACTGACCTCGTCTCCTCAGACGGGGAAAAACACAGCATGAGAAAACACAACCAGAAAGCGCTCCTGAAGGAGGAAAAAACAAAAGGCAAAATCTACACTGTCCTGAAAATCTCAGATATCTATAAAACGTTACTCAAAGAAAAATCCCTCTTAGAGAGGAAAAAGGCAAAAGGCTATAAACTTAAACTACGCTGCACAGAGCTATAAAAATTACAAAACAAAGCGCTCCAAAAGGGAGAAACAAAATGACTATGAAACCGAAACTAGCAGGCAAAAAAAAAGGCAAGCTGACCAAAACTTTACAAATGAAAATCACTCTTCTTCAGAGGTATGCAAATGAAAACAGAAATCAAGCGTGGCAATACAGGCTGTGGAAATCAAGGCTGGGGTAATCGACGAGACGAACGAAATACTCTGGCAACAAAGACAGGGGAAGACAAAGACGATATACACATGAGGAGGGATGACACAGGTGGAAACAATTAGGGATCAGGGGAGACGCCAGACCGGTGACACAGGAGGAAGGGCAAGTGACCTGAAACGAGAGGAGAATTACTTTTCAAAATAAAACATGAATTTCACAAGACAAAAAAAACCCAAGACAGGACACCCCTCACCGCGGTGTGACAAATAGCACATTATTGCGCGATTATAATGACCACTGCTTACATTGTGCTTTCAATAAATGCTACTGCATTGTTCAAAATATATTAATTGTGTCTCAAATTATTCAAGGGGGGAAGCTTGGGGGGGACATGTCCCCCCTGTCCCCCCCGGGATTTCCGCCTATGCACAAGCGGTCACATTGACCAAACATCATTTCACAGGGTTTGCTATTTTCATTGTCTCTCTTCTCTACCTTTGTCAGTGGTCTCCAGCTGTGCTTCTTTGTGAATTTACTTGTAAGTTACTTATTATATAGTTGTATTATATAGCCTGGTTGAAACCATGGGCAAACAAAAACCCCTGAGCGCCGTGCACACAGGTGTGGGCACCTTTAGTGGGGTGAAGACAAAACCAGAGTCTGTACTACTATACTATGTACTATAACAACACCAAGTACGGTGTGGACGTCCCGGACCAGATGGCGAGGGCGTACTTTGTCAAAGGCGAAGGGAGGTGGTCAGTGGCGGTCTTCTATAACATCCTCAACCTGGCTGGGATCAATGCCCACATCTTATTCAAGGAGCACCAGCAGCAGGAGAGCCCGGAGGAAAGTCCTGCAGCAGCTGGCAGAGGAGCTGAGGGCAGAATACATGGAGGGGAAAGCGGCCGCGGCAGTCGGCACAAGGTGGGCAGCAGCGGAAGCAACCACCGCAGCAGCAGCATTCACGGAGACGGAGGCAGTGCCAGTCCGAAAGAGCTGCAAACGGAACCAAACGCCGGACACTTGACACGCCATAAGCCCGTGTGTGGTAACTGTGCAGTAGCACTAAGGGCTGCAGCATCTGGTACCGTCTCCACAGTTAGCTTCGGCTTTGTCAGCACTGCACCTGCTGCTAGTGACGTGATGTTCCCGCTGCTTTGTGGAACAACCCAACTCTGACCGATTGGGAGGGGGTGGGCGGGTGATGGGGTCATGTAATCGTGATTTATTATTATTGTTGTTGTTTTTTATGAAATTGATATTCATAAACGAGTAATGTTTGGCCTCTCAACAATTTCCAGTGAATAATATAAACATTTACGTTTATAATTACGATTATGGCTAATCCCGCCTTGCCCATACGTAGTCCTCCTGTGGGGAATCTCCCAGTCTCCTCTATCACAGGCCCTGGTGCTCATACCTCCCAGAGTCCTTTTCGTTATGAAATAAGACTTTCTCAAACACAAGTTAAACAAAAGAAAACATGTCATACATCATTTTAAGTGAAACAAGTCGCAAATAATTATTCGAAGGAGAAATTATCAAAAACAAAAGAATGCCTTAGAGCAGCACATGCACTAAAGGGGCTCTCTCTACCTTACACTATGAAGTGAAGGGAAACTGAAAGGTTTATTAGCATATTTAAGTGAATAATGACAGGTTATATGATTATTTATTTAAACTCATATTCTGGCCACTTTATATTGAATTTGTAGGCACAATATTTTTTTTTTTTTTTATGAAAACACCAAATTATTTAGGGGGGCTTAGGAATATTTTAGGGGGGCTTCAGCCTTTCCTAAAATAGGCCTAATGATGCCACTGATTCAATTTCCCCAATCATTCCCTTAGGACCATTTATGATTGCTAACATTTTTCAAATATCTCTATTGGTGGAAAATCTGTTGACTGGAAGTAAGTTGACCCTGAGATGAAGTTAGGGTGGTAAAGGGCAGGTGTTGTTTTGTCTACATAACTGGCTGCTTTGAAAGGAACTCCAAATGCTTTAAGCAGATAAAAGAGAGCAGATTTCAAAATGAATGGCTGTCCGTCTCTGGCTTTAAATTTGTTTGGTTCTTAATATTTTGTATGCTTTAATGTAATATGACTGGTGAAGGGAATAAATTATGACTTTTTTAACCCACAGATGAAGTTGTTCATTACGGATTTCAAAAGGGACTCTGAGCTGAACTCATTTTCCCAGAATTCCCCACCTTGCACCTAGGTCTTTACACCTAGGTGCAAATTCAGCTTTGAGCTACTATTGGTCAGGGTGACAGTCAGAGGGGGGTTCTGACCAGATAGTCAAAACTAGTGTTGTAGTACTCGAGTCCAGTCTTGGACTCGAGACCGGTCTAGAGACCATTTTTGGCTTACTCGGTCTCGTCTCGGTCTCAAAAGCAAAAATACTCGGTCTTGACTCGGTCTCGTCTTTCATTGGAAGGAGGGGGACTCGTAATTTTAGACCGAGACCAAAATCTGAAGGACACACTAAACTCACTATCCATGCGTCCCAGGGACGTACCTCATTTTTCAGATGAAAAACGATACGTTGTGAACATTAAACAACTCGTGTTTAATCACAGTAACTGGCAAAAAAAAACCTTGTTGTTAGCAGACCGGACAAGCGCTGTTTCAACCCTCTGCGCATCTACTGGGCGCAAACGTGATCCCCTGTACAAAGTATCGCGTCACCGCTGATTTCATTTCAACCAGGGACGTCGCACCCGTGGGGGATGTGTGTGTTTTAACACCAACACTTTTACCGGTGAGAGATTTCAACATCCACACTTTTTCCCGCAGTTTTGCACGCCTTACTGCGGGCGGAGTCACTTTCTCCGGTCGCTCTGTGTCTGCTCTCGCTGCAGCTGCCTCCTCTCCCCCTCTCCTCTCCTGTTGCTGCTTCAAACATGACACCGGCTTTGGGACTGACTGGCTGATGATTGGCTGTTCTGCCTTAAGTCCCGCCTCTCTTGCTATGTTAGATTTATTGTTCAGCTCGTGCTGATGAGACGGGATCTGCCGTAAAATACCAAATAATATCCGGGCGTGAATTTGTCTCAACCACTTAACAGACCAGGTGTTTATTTGGGACAGGCGTTTAATTCCCTCCTCACAAAAATCCGGGATGAAAATGTCACAAACTTCTCGAGCTTCTCTGTGAATTCTCTGGAAACGGAGAGCAACCAAAAACAATGTCTGTAATGTTCTCTGATGATTATAAACGTTGATTACTCCTGATACGTTCAGTTACAGGTCGACACCAAACCACATGATGTGTTTTATAATGTTTTTATGTATTTACAGCTGCTAATGTATGTAACGCTGTTACTGTGATGACATATGACAGTTAAATATTTAATCTGTCTATAATAACCACATCCTGACATGTAACTGTGATTTTTGATAATCTAAGTACTAATAATAACAATCATGACAAAAAATTAACAAAGACTCCAGATCAAGATAAGAAGCTGCAACTGGCAGTGAGCAGCTCTCTTTTCTATTAGCAGTGAAGTGACATAGTCCATGACAGAACATTATAAAATATGATAATGTATAAAATAACATTTAATGGTAAAAACAAAAAAAAAGTACAGTTGCAGTAGACTTCTATCATAAATATTATATTATATTATAATTAAACGAATCAAGACAGATGTCACATTTACATGTCAGGGTGTGGTTATTATAGACACAGATTTAATATTTAAGTGTCATTTATCATCACCCCCGACCCAAAATTGTTTTAAAAAAAAAACACCACCACTACCACATCCATCCCCCGCACTTTTGAAAAGCTTGCTACACCTCTGATTTCAACAATTAAAAATGCGAACTTCATAGTAAATAAACCCACATTTCCACTGCTCGATGCTGTGCTCATTCGTGTCGATTATGTTTTAACATTAAGGGGACGTGCTGTAATGAAATAAATAAAACATAATCCTGTGGTGGTGATGAAAACAACATTGAATGGCAGCCGCAATTTTGCCCAAATGGCGTCTGCGCATACATCGCGCTTCCAATGAGATCCAGTTTTTTCTCGAGTAAGCAGGAAAAGGAGAACGCAAAAATGATAAAACCTATTGCAGGTCAGCATACTATTTGAATTTTAGGAATTTATTTTGGTGCTATTTATGTTGCTAAAAAAATGCTGTTTGATTTGAATGTCATGTGTCATGCCACTGTAACAGTTGTTTTGCAATAAACTTTTCAGATTTGGAATTTTATTTGTTTAATTTCAGATACATTTTGAACATACATGATTTTGTTATAACCATATCATACCAACATCAAAGGAGTTTAACACTCAATAAAATTGAAGAAATAGAATAATATAAGAAAGAAATACATTTTTTTAACTGGGGAGTCGGGACCCATTGAATTTCCCAGGGACCCAGTCAACTCACCACCTGCGGGTCCCGGGTACTCACTACATTGAAAACCTGCCAACATCACTGCAAATATTCGTATTTTAATATACATTTTTTAAAAAATCATAACATTGGCTGGTGTGAAAATATATTCCATAGTGCTACGCTGCGCAGCAACGATTTTGAAAGATATTGATACAATGTTTGCCCAAACGT
The DNA here is from genome assembly GCF_900880675.1 of Sparus aurata. Taxonomy (NCBI): domain Eukaryota; kingdom Metazoa; phylum Chordata; class Actinopteri; order Spariformes; family Sparidae; genus Sparus; species Sparus aurata. The sequence goes on along the minus strand of NC_044187.1, from coordinate 37,638,930 downwards.
CACACAGCAGTTAACGTTAAGCTTCTGGAGTGGGTTGAACAGTGAACTAGCAAAGAAAAAAAATCTGCTCTTTTTGATCGGTCTCGATGCGGTCTCGACTCCTTAAAGACTCGGTCTCGACTTGGTCTTGCCACCTCAAAGACTCGGTCTTGACTCGGTCTCGGCTGCATTTAAAAACCTATGGTCTCGGTCTCGACCCTTTGAAGACTCGGTCTTGATTCGAACTCGACATATGCGGTCTCGTTCCCATCACTAGTCAAAACTCTCTCCCAATGGGACTGCCTACCTTCAAGATCACTTCTTCTGAATTCTTCTGGGACTAACTGCTTCTGAGAGTTGCCAGCAGTATGTCAAGCAGGCCCAAAGAACTTCTCATCACAGCAGCGACTCAAGGTCATGCTAGTATTTCAGCTTAATTAGCGCCAGCAGCACTTCCCAGCTAACTACACAATCCAAGGAACAGAAAGCAAGTTAGCACTGAGCTGCTACAAGTATAAGCTTTAGTATTAAAGTATAAGTGTAAGTCTAAGTATTAATGTACTTAGTCTTAGACTATTCTTTATACTTTTCAGTATAAGCCAAGTATACTTCACTATACTTTTCTTAAGTATATAAAATATAGTATATAAAAAGTACACTTCAAGTATACTGCCTCAGTTTTAGTATGAAATAAGTATACTTGTTGTACACTTTAAGAAACTACTTTTTGCTAAGGGCAGTGCTGGCCTACGCGGACTTTTTACACCCCTTTATCCTTGAGACTGATGTCAGCCATAGTGGGCTTGCAGGAGCAGGACAGTGGTGTGAGACCAGTGGCTTACACCAGCAGGGGTCTCCAGCCACTGAGCGCAATATGTCCAACTACAGCTCTATGAAGCTAGAATTTCTTGCGCTTAAGTGGGCTGTGTCGGAGAAGTTCCAGGACTATTTGTTGGGGCACAAATGCGCCGTGTACACGGACAATTACCTGTTGAGTCACCTGCAGTCTGCTTAACTTGGAGCTGTAGAGTATTGATGGGCTGCTGAGCTTGCTGTCTTCAATCTTGAAATTAGATATCGTTCTGGGCGCAGCAACAGGAACGCCAACGCACACGACAGTATGTATCTGTCCCCAATTTGGCCCCTCCACCTTGCCTGGCACTTTGGTCCCCAAATTTTATATCCGGGTCCTGTTATGTCTGCCATTCAGTCTTCCATCCCACTCTGCATCTGACCTTCGCGGCATGCAGGAGGACGACCCTCTGCTGAATGAGGTGTTGGTTTTTTGGCATCGTGGGTCCCTTCCCACCTACGCTGGGAGACAGCAACTTTCCCAGCCTGCAATTGCACTTTTGCGCCAATGGGACTGCCTAGTTGAAGAAGATGGCGTGCTCCTCCACCAAGTCTTTTGTTCTGACAGCGGGGAAGAGTTCCTTCAACTGGTCTTGCCTGCTGTGCTCAAGCAGGAAACGCTGCATCAGCTCCATCAGGAGCATGGTCACCAGCATCTAGAGGGCCATTGAGTTGGTCCGACAACGTGGCTACTGGCCGGGGATGGAACTGGGTCCAGCAGTGCGAGCGCTGCCAAGTAGCTAAGGACTCAGGACAGGTTCTACATAGTCATATGGGCCACCTGCTTGCATCTCGGCCAAACGACATCTTGCTCTTGATTTCACGCTGCTTTAACCCTCTCGTAATGAGCTTGAAAATGTTTTGGTTTTGACAGATGTGTTCAGTAAATTTACAGTGGCTGTCCCCACCCAGGACCAACGGGCCTCAACGATGGCCCAAGTTTCAGGCTCTGAATGGTTCTACAATTTTGGTGTTCCAAGTCGCCTGCACCCAGACCAGGGCAGGAGTTTTGAGAGTTCCTTGATTTACTAGCTCTGCGCTTTGTACGGTGTTGCCAAGTCACCCCCTACCATACAGCGGGTAACAGTCAATGCGAAAGGTTTAACTGAACCCTCCATAACCTTCTGCGTACTTTGCCAGCTTCCCGGAAATGGCACTGGGCTTCTTGTCTCCCCAGCCCTGTTTAGCCCTCCGTTTAGCCCCAGTTTAAGCAGCATGTGAGTCAGCCAATGATGATTTGATGTATTTAATTGATTAATTGTTACATAAAATTGTCTTTATATTTGTCTAAATACGTCTCTTGCCCATGGTACTTTCTGACTGCGCGACCTGTAACAACAGTAGAGGTGTTTAACTATTTTCTTTAAACAATTAACTATCTCCTAGGGCGAAACTCCCCAGGTGGCGTTGTTGGTGACAACCTTTTCCACCCTCCATATGCCACACATAGCAAGAACAGCATTGTTCAACATTGGGATTACAACCTTCTCCTGCCATCCGCACCATCAGCACCTTTTCTTTAAAGACTTGTAATGTTGAACTGGACCTAGATAGCATATAGAATAGCATAACAGGACTAAGCACAGGACTTTTAACTCTGGCTGATTAAATGCATGTGTTCAATCTATCTGTTTGTTCACTGCTTGAGTGTTTTGGTTTTAGTTATTAAGTTAATTATTAATCATAGTTACTGACTGACAGTTAAGTACCTCTTATGAGACTGATTCTGTGAATTGGAAATCTTTTCCCTTAATAAACGGTGGTTCCCTGGGGTGATCTAATGTAAATTGGATCATATTATTCATCCTAATTAATTTCCCCTGATAATCATTAGTTATTATTGATAGCAAAATTCAACCCCAAACTTCCTATTAATGTTGCATGAAGCAATACACAAGAAGACAACATTAGCTGCCACCTTATGCTTTAATTCTCATGCATGACGGACAAATGTGGCTTTGCTATGTCATCTACCAAATCAATATTTTCACAGTAAACTTGATGTAAGTATAACAAAAAAAACATCCAGTTTCACAATATATGTGAATGACCAATTGTCTCTATGGACAAACTTCCAGAAGTCTTGCAATGCAGTTCATCAAGTGAAACATTGACATTTCTTTTTTTTTTTTTTCCACTCAAAGGATCCCAGTTAAAGGTTATCATGGAACAAAATGAACTGCCAGTTGACAAACAAAACTGGTTATCCTTTCAGCCTTTTGAGAGATATCATGAATGGTGAGCTTTAGGCTACAAGAAATTTCTGAAAAATGAATAAGATCAGTCTGGGTACCATGTCAATCTTATGTCATTGTTCTGCTGTGATCATGTACCAGTGTTCAAGAAGTCCTGTTTCAGCATCTGGCTGACTCTCTATAAAGTCAAATAACTTCCACCTAGTTTCAGAAGAAAACATGTTGTCGGCCTTATAGTATGGTTCAGAAAAGTCTCACCATTTGTCAAAGACTGCAATCACCTTCTCTGTCATGGCTTTGAGTGGACCAGCTCAGATGGTATTCGTGGTTGATCACACAAGTTTCCCAAGTGTGTGATGCATTTTCAATTATCATGATCCAACATGTCAAACAAGTTAATGAAGAATTTAGGATGTTCATACTGTTCACAGAAGGGCACTGTAGTGAAAAAAGGTTCATGGTAATATTTGGGTGTACTCTTGTGAGCTTAAAGTGAAACTCTCGCCAAAAAGCAACTGGGGCTTTATTTGTGATTGAATATGAGTCAAACCTTCCTTTTGAACTACTCACTGTTGGAGCTGGATCTCCGGCGCGCCGCCGTCATGGCAGACAAAAAGTGTCGATCCCAAAGTATGACCTAACAGGTAGGAGAGTAATGGTGGACCTCCTACAGGTTAGGTTAGGTTGCACTCGGGGATCGACACTTTTTGTCTGCCATGACGGCGGCGTGCCGAAGGTGCTACTGCTAACGTGAGTTGTCCAAAAACCTTATTTTTAGTAAACTCTGTGTACACAAACAATGTTTTCAATGCTTGTGTTCATACGTAGAGACCCTGGTGATACTATGAGCACAGTTTCATGTTGTGTCGAGCCTAGTGTTTTAAAAATAGCGATGATGCTAGCGTCAGAGTGCCCCTGCACCCCATTGAAAATTAGCTTGCCCGAAAAACGAAACTACAGTAAATTTTAAAAGTGCCTCTTTCTTCATAATTATGCATTTACACGAAGGTTTGACTCATATTCAATCACAAATAAAGCCTTGGTTGCTTTTTTGGCGAGAGTTTCACTTTAATATTGACCATAGAACACATGCTAGCAGAATAGGTTTTGCTTGAGAGGCTGTTGAAAATCACACTGCTAACTCTGATACCATTATTTGACCAGATACAAAGTTGTTTACCTGGTTACATACATGCCTGTATTCCTGGTGTTGCAAGATCTGTAACCTATATGTGGTTTGGTAGTGACATTTATGAAATTATGTCTGAAATTTACCATAGACTCAAACTAATCCAACTCGCCTCCTGTGTTTCCAGAGTGCCAAGATCCCTCAGAGAGAGAAAGAGAAGGAGACAAAAGCTACTGGAAAGCTTATGAGTGGTACATGTGGCTTTTATATTACATCCTATCTACACTGAAAGGGATTTTACTAGATTTTTATCTGATACTCTGGGCAAGATTTATTAAAGCTGTATCATGGCTCTTGACTGACAGTGTTATGGCAAAAAATGGGGCAGAGATCATGCTCAAGATGCTTGTAATCGTAATGAAGGATCTCTGGTACATAAAATGTTTCTTACAATGTTCACCTCTCTCTTCAACACACTGTGTGAGAGATCCAGGTTCATTGTGAGTCATGTAATAAAACCTTTCTTAAAATTATCAAGAGCACACCAGGGGTTCATTTGCAAATCCTTTGAAGAATTGGCCAATGGTATTGTATAGGATTTGTCAATCCTAGTACAAAGTGCTGTAAGGTGTGGGGAGGTCATTGCATTGTTTCATGTTAAACAATTTTGTGTTCCTGGTCAAAAATGACCGTTCCATTTAAACGCGTCATAAAAACTGTAATAATGTATATATTATCACTACTTATTGTGTTAGATCTTTTTATCAACTTCAGTTCTTGTGAACATTACAAGTTTTGAACTTCTATTTGTTATTTATGGCCTGTATACCTCACTGATCTGAGCATATACATCTTGAATTCGAGTTCTAAAAAGCACAATTTCTGGATTATTTTGACTATAGAAAATAATCAGATGAAAGATAGTATATTGTTTATCACAGACTACTTAGGGTCAAAGTTACCAAGGACATTTGTTTTGAAACCATTTAATTTTTTTATACAGTCACATAAAGTAACACTAGTCGTGTTCCCGGTCAAAGGTCTAGGTGGGTCTCAGGTGGGGATGAAGAACAGGATAAGTTCCCATTCTTTGACCTGATTGTGACAGCAGCCTCAGCATGGCCATCCTCTTCATCACTGGATTCCTCCCCATCAGTTAATTCTTGGTCTGGATTATATTCTGTGTCGTCTTCATCTTTTGACACTTCCTCCTCTAATCCATCCTCACTATCAGTTTCCTGGCCTCTCTCCTCCTCACCAGTGTGGTGATCACATATGTAATCAATAGCCTCACTTATGGTATATTGACGTGCCGTGGTGCTGCCACACAATGAACTGTGAGCAAGGCATCAAAAAAGCATTTATATAGGCTACCAAAGCTGCAAGAAAAGTTCAATATTATTGAAACAATGTTGCAACTTTCTGAGAACAGGTGTTGTTCCCGCGGGAGAGAGACTCTACTGGGCTAAGGTTCCCGTGGTGGTTGCCTGGGAACCAAGGTGTGTGCATGTGTGTGTCCATATGACAAATGAGGATGTACCTGAGTTCAGTTTTTTACACTAATTGTAGTCTCCCCCATTCATTTCTAATGACTGGTCATTTTTAACTGGGAACACCAAGAGTGTACAAAAGTTGAATAAAATACACAAAATTGTATGCAAATAAATACTATTTATTTTGTGTGTTGAAATCCTCTTTGTGGACAAAGTCATGGACTCTTAGGTCAGTCTGATCAAATTAAGTAAATTTTTCAGAGATAAAATTTTTAAAATGGTCAGATTTGGACGGAACACAACATAAGGGTTAAGATGAAACATAAAAACATTGTTCAAACAGGTAAGACCTCGGCATAATCTCATGGGGGTACCTAATTTTGATCATGTTTTACACTGTAAAGTAAATATTAAGTGGCTGTTTGACTGTATAGTTCTTTTATTCCCAACATAATGCTGTTTTCACCCACATAAATGTCTTCTCATCTATATCATGTTCTGTTAAATACTTAAGCCTATTTAAACTAACACAGACTTCTACTCAGCCAACAAAAAGAAAGCAGATGCCCGTAAAACGGGTGGTGGCCCAGCACCGCAACCTCTAATGGAGGCAGAGGAGCTGGCCCTAAGCCAGAATTTAGGAAGGCTAGTGGCTGAGGGAATCCCTGGAGGGAGCTCATCCTCTGAGCTCACCCCCCCAAGACACAAGTGCTTTTATAAATTGTAATATGCCTAGACCTATATATATATTTTTAAGCCTATTCATAAAAATATTTATTTCCCTTTCATGACTTTTTTTTTTACTTTTGTCCCAACAGATTCTGATGGTGCTATCTGCCTGGTGGAGCCCCCTCACGTCACAACAGACCTTGTAACTATAAGTAGGCAATACTCCAAAGATTTTGTCTAATGGTAGTTTAAATATACTGAACTGTATCACTCATCTAGGATGAAGAGTATGAGGTAACTGTATCTGCTGCCTTTACAGAGGGGGATCCAGAAAGGCCTATAGAGGTAACATCTTGATATATTACTGATAGTTCTCTTCCCATTTACATTTCTTAACATTCTGGTGGAATACAGAGTGACATTTAGCCTACACTGAAGTATTAACACATTCTCATCCTTTTTTAACAGGGCATGGCTGGGCAGCAGCAGGAGGGTCCCTCAACTTCCACTGCACAGATTGACACAGTGAGATGGATGTTCAGTAAACACCAGAGATTCATTCTGTGGAATTCATGTGCAACTGTATAATGTCCTCCTTGTATGTATTCCCAGTTACCAGTCAAAGAGATTTACAAAATTCACCTGCTGAAAAAAAAAAAAAAAAAAAAACTGACAAAGAAATGCAGTACTTGGACCGCCAGATTAGGAGGGCAGACCTAGAAATTGAAATACTGGAGCACCAGTTAGAGGTAGGTGCATGGTCACAGGTGAATTATGTTAATTATGTTAACTATTGGAACATTAACTAAACTAGCTCTTGTATTTGCAGGAAATAAAGAAGACCAAATGAAATGCGTATTATGTCTTTATTTGACTGCCGTGGTGGTGGTGGTGGTGATGATGGTGACTCAATCACTAAAGTGATGATGGCATATGGTTTCTCTGACTGCTCTGTCGTCCTGCATAGCTGACAGGTGGATGGGGTCTTCATCAGGGTCTTCAATTTGTAGGGCAGGGTGTTGCTCTCCTCTAATAGTGGCAATATTATGAAGAACAACACATGCCACAATAATATCACAGGCCCTCTCAGGGGTCACCCTGAGGTGACGTATGGCACTGGAAACAGGCTTTCAGCAGGCCTATGGTCATCTCAACCCGGGCTCTCGTCCTGCAGTGAGCCCGGTTGAAGTTCTGTTGGGGGCCTGGTTCAGGGTCAGGGTAAGGGGTCAGCAGCCTAGGTTGGCATGGATAACCCCTGTCACCCAGCAGATGGCCATCAAACTCTCCTGTAATGTATAGTGGATACATTAGAGTTTATTAAAAGGAGGGAGACAAGTGAATTATACAGTATTGTACAAATCTTTAGGCTGCTTACCACGTTGCAGTCTGTTGCTCAGGTTAGACTCCCGATAAATTCTTGAGTCATGAACAGACCCAGACCACTTGGCCTCCACATTGGAAATTATGTATGCAGCATCACATACGATCTTGACAGTGCAGAGAATGACAGATGTTGAACTATGATGCAGTCTTTAACATTTTGAAACAGTAGTCAATCCACATGTACCTGCACATTTATGCTGTGAATGGACTTCTATTCACATAATCTGCTACATTATGTGATGGAGCCGTGATGGGGATGTGTGTGCCATCTATGCAGCCAATCACACTGGGAAATCCTGAAAAAAATTAAAATGAATAATCCCAGTCTGAGGTTGCAGCACAATGTCATTAACAGAATATTATTTAATATTAATTTAATGGATCTCTACATCATTCACCTGCAATCCTGTGGAACTCCTCCTTGATGGCTCTGACAGGTTTATGTCCAGGGAAAATGATAAAGATGGATAGTAGCCATTTTAGGGCGAGGCACACTTTTCTGACCGCTCTGCATACAGTTGCCTTGCTCAAGTGCTCTGTATCTCCGACGTTGTATAAAAAACTCCCCTTTGCAAAAAAACGCAGCGCAACACACAATATCTGCTGGGATGTGAAAGCATGACTTCGGTTGGTAATTTTGGAAATGTAAGGACGGATTAGTTTGTGTATGTAAATGATGGACTGTGACGTGAAACGGTACCGCTCAAAAAGATAATTGTCTGGAAATGCAAGAACATCTATGCGCGGTCTGATAATCATCTCCCGACGAATATTTAATTCTCTGCGCAGTAATGCTGCACCTTCATCCACGGCATCATTATCAAAAGGACATGCCATGGTAGTGAAAATAGTCGCCACCTAATATAAATTCTTATGTAGTCCTACTGACTGATTTTTGCAATGATTTTCTCAAAAAACAGACGGCAGAACTACACTACGCCAAAACTCGCCTGCTGACTGAATGAATGAGGAAATCAAATACCGTGTGTGGCTGAAAGAGGGCGGAGACAGAGAGAAACTCAAGGTTTGTTGAGAAAAACCTGGTCCCGACAAGGTTAGGTTCATAGAGTATGTTACAATGGTAACTGACCGAGAGCTTAAGTTACCTCTCTCTGTGAAACAGGCTAGAGTTACCCCTCTTTCTCTGGTTTGAGATACCTCCCTTTGTGAAACGGAAAACTCAGAGTTTCCCTTATTTCAGGGTTAACAGACTCAGAGTTTTCACTAAACTTGCTTTGTGAAATGGACCCCTGGGCGGATTGATCCAAATATCGATAGTATCGATACCAAGGTGAGTATTGGTATCGGATCGATACTAGCGTGATGAGATCGATATTTTTGTTGTAGTTTCTCTTCTATAAATTCAGCAAATCACTCGTATTTCTTCACAGAGTTTGTGTGAGCGCAGCGCTCCTCTTCACTTCTCTCACTCCACTCACTCAGGTTCACTGTAACTGGAAATCAAAAATATATAACATTACTTACATTGATATAGAGCCTACCTAAAACCTGAAGTTTGAATATGGCAGAATATAATAACACTTTTGTGTATCTGTTGAAGGAACATCATTATTTCTATTTAGGCTACATGCAGATAGGTTATAGATTTAATTAAGTTAAATATAATTTTCTTATTTGGCTAAAATCTTTGTCCTGTGTTTTATCATTATCATAATCATGGTCAACTAGTTAAAGGAAAAAGTACTAAATCACTCAATGATCAGGAATTTTCAGTATCGGTATTGGTATTGATATCGGCAATACTGGCCCTGTAATTACTTGGTATCAGATCGATACCAAAATTTGCCGTATCGCCCACCCCTACTATAGATAGGGTGAGGAGCTCAGACATCTGGAGGGAGCTCAAAGTAGAGCCACTGCCCCTTCATGTCAAAAGGGGCCAGCTGAGATGGTTAGGGCTTCTGATTATGATGCCTCCTGGGTGACTCCTTTTGGAGGTTGTCTAGTCAGGACCAATTGGGAGGAGACCCCAGGACAGACCAAGAACTCGCTTGAAGGATTATATATTTCATCTGACCTGTGAAGGCCTCGGGAGCCCCCAGGAGTTGCTGAAAAGCATTGATGGGGAAAGGGATGATTAACATTGTGTTAAATACTTTTGTAATAAAAAAATGACTCTGCATTGGACAGCTTATTTTAAACATAAATCTTAAATACATAAGATAAAATAAGATAATCCTTTATTGATCCCCAGAGGGTAAATTCAAGTGTTAATTAAAAATGTAAATATGATCGTGGAGAGGGTGAGAGAGGTTATCCAAGATGGCTTTGATTTTGTCCTTCATCCTCCTCCCAGCAGCTGTCTCCAGACTGTCCTGTTCCAGTCCGACTTTGGAGCAGGACCAGCTGCGGAGAAGGTGGAGGCTGAGAACCACTGGCCCATGCCAGCTAGACTGCCGATAGAGTAACAGGAACTGAAGAGATTTCAAATATTTATGTTCCGTGTTTGGACATACAGTATATATGTCAGACAAATATCTGAAACTCAAATGTGTACATAAATGCGTTACATGTTCCAGCATTATTATGTGTGGCCATATACTGGATTTTTGTATTGGTAAGCCAGCATTTACTTACACAGATGCAAATGTAATCTATAAAGCCAGAACACTCATCTTTCAAACTGACACTCAAATGGGTTTATAAGAAAGGAAGTAGTTATTTTGTACAAATGTTTTCGGGTGTTTTTTGTTTTTTTATTTCTCTCACACACATCAGGGAAGCCAGCGTGGGCTTCTTTTGGCTACTCATCTAATCACTCACATCACCTTTGTTTCAGAGGAGAAATAGTGCCCCATTTACTCTTTTTTACATAAATTAGATGGAAGTGGAATCCGGAAGAGCTACTGATATATTAGTGTATTGTGCAGAGACTTTATTATTGGCACTCTTGGGTTATTTCAATTCAGTCTCAGTCCATGATTCAAGCAAGTCGAATTTCTACATGATTAAAATCTAAACCAAGACAGCCATATGAATGGTCAATGAAAAATTTAATGTGCTGAAATTTCAATTAAATGGCACCCCTGTTTTAAACATTATTTGAGAAAGTGAAATATGCTCCCCGACAAATTTAATATCGATATGATAGATTTTCACTCACCTAATCCAATAGGGGTTAATTGTGCATACACCCCAGAAAGATATTTTCAACCCTGTCTCCTAAAATTCATGTTTATAGTCTGTATGGTTGTTTTGACAAATTCCTTTTTTGGGGTAAAATCGTTGCTGCATAAATCATGTTCACTGGAAATTCTTATGCATTGGCATTCAAAGTGTCAGATTTTGATATCCTGAATGTGGTTACATTGAGGCAATGAGGCACTTTTTTCACAAGATAGTGACTATTATTAAATTGTTAAAAAAGTAGCAACATCCCACCCTGTGCTTCAAATCTGACACCTTTTTAAATATCTAACCAGCACAAGTGCTGAGCGTGCCCAAGCATGCCCTTAACAGAAGTGAATCATGCTGATGTAGCAACAAGTATCCATTACACGAAAACAAATAAAAAAGTTGTTGACTGTTTGCAGATATAGCTATGGTCGAGTTGTTTATCTGAGTTGAGCTTCAAATCTGTTTTAAAGTAAGAAATACAAATATAAAACATACAGTTTACAACAACAGCTAAGCTTGGCCTGCATCACATTATGTAGGCTAACCTAGTTCCAGGTAAATCAGAACAACAGCTCAATCCATTACAAGCTCAGTGACAGAACATTCATTAGGCGGTTCTAGCTTTCATGCTAGCCCTGCGCCGAAGGTGAGGGCGCTCATGCTGCCCCTCCACAAATGCCGCCCTGGGCGGCTGCCCAAATTTCCCATATGAGGAACTGCCCGGAGAACGTTTATCTGTACATCATGAGTAGCAATAATCTGAGTGAAACTGGAGTGAGTGAGGAAGTGGCAATAAAAGATACAAGTGAGCCACATCCCTTTCCTGTCTCATTCTGCTTGCCCCAAATTAAGACAAAATGATGTCCCCTCACAAAAAAAAAGATTTGAAACCAAGTTGGAGAATGATTGAAATGGTGGTGGAGAGGGATTTGGAAATAACAGAATGAGTGACTAAGTCTGAAGAGGGCATCAACGAGGGAGTAAAAGATGAAGTTGAGAAGTCAGCAAGGGGAGGAAAGAGGATAGGGAGAGGACTGAATATTTGAGAGGGAAAAAGATTCATGAGGGCTTCAATAAAAAGCTTCAGTGAACACAGGACAAACAGACAGGCCTGATGGTCTCACACACAAACACACACACACACACACACACACACACACACACACAGCAGGGTGAGTTGAAATCAACCATGTTTATTCAAACTCTTCCTGCTCATCACAGAATCCCATCATGCATTTCACTCCAACGGTCTCGTCCTGTCAAAGTATAACAAGCTCTCCTCACCACACAGGAACCCACACACACATTCAAACACAGACACATACAGTACATATGCCATGCATACACAGTGGGTTTCTGTAGGATACAGACAAAGTGCATGACTTTTTCCATTTCCAAGACACAAACACAAAATTGCCCAAAAATATACAGAAAACATGAAAGTATTGAAATAATTAATGTTAAAATTAGTAGGTGGTTGGTAAGTTGACCCCAAAAGTCGACACCAAGACAGGGAAAAGGTAGCCAGGATAAGGAGAGTGACTTTAAGTAACAAAAGCTGAAAATCCAAAAACTATATAGTCAAAACCAATATTTGCAAAATGCTAAGATACAAAAAAGCAACACAAAAGGCTAAAGCAAAGTACAACCAAAATAAAAATTACAAATGTGGAAAGACACAATGAGCGAAGAAACAAACACATACCATGGGGCAAAACACAAGCAGACACTGGAGGACTCAGAAGCTCAGGTGAAACAGAGGTGATTGACACAGGAGGAGTCCGGGGACCACCAGCAGGTTTTGGCAACAGATAAAACAAGTCCTCTGGAGGCTGAGCAGGAGGCCAGAAACAAAGCAGCAGGGGGCTAGCAGACACTAAAGCTGAGGGGGTTTAGCAGTCTGCTGGCTAGCTGACACTGGAGCTGACGAGAGGCTAGCATGCAGTTTTAGCCTCATGAACATGATTATTCTATGAATTCTAATTCCTAAATGGAATACTGCACTGGCAACAACAGAAAATGGGTAATAAAGTCGGAGTTGAAATTGAAAAGAGAACAAATCAATGAAATGCTTTGCACAGCAAAAGAATGTAAGAATCTATGAGGAGAACGATTCGATACGATTTGAGGACGATCTTGGTTCATTTAGAATGATATGATCCGATACGATTCAGTGTCTTGAAATTGATTCAGTAACTTTTTAGCCAAAAAATCAACCAGTGTGACTGTGAAATAAATACCTGAATACTGGACAGTACAGGTGAAGTTTCCTAGATCCCTGTTGTTTCTTGTAAGGGAATCAGGTTTAAATTAATTATGGAAATAAACAAGTAAACAACAATTAATGGCAAATGTATTAACCTTTTATTTGAATGAAGTGCAACCAGGAGGTTAACCTTTTCTGCTCTTATTTTCAATATAAAAAGAGTACAGTAAGTGCAACCAACATTTCTTCAGGTTGAATTAACAGTAGGTTTACCTGCTACTTCTGCTGTTTACAACATAAAAAGTACAATAGTACAATAGTAATACCAAAAACAGAGTACAACCGACATTCTGCAGAGCTGACGTTACCTTGCGCTGCTGCTGCAACAGTAACGCTGCAAGAGGTGCCTGGACGGTCGGCGTTGTGTGAAATCCCATGTAGTAGGTGGTTGGAGAGATTAGTCGTGTTGCCTTGTTTTTTACTTGGCTTTTACATATTCTACAAACAGCGAGCGACTTAATTAGAACATCTCCGTCTTTTCAAAAGCGGTGTTGTTTTTGGCAGCCATTTTAGATCTAGACTTAGTCTTAGTCTTAGTCTTTTGGACTAAAATTCTTTTTAGTTTTAGTCAAATTTTAGTCATTTCTATATGTGATAGTTTTAGTCCAGTTCTAGTCGACAAAAACTCAAACAGGTTTTAGTCTAGTTTTAGTCAGTTCTAGTGAAAAAAACAAAAGAAGAAGTATAGTCTTTTAACAAATTAATCTAGGTCAATAACTACATACGATCTACAAGCTCACAATGTGTTGCAATGTGTCGAACTTGTAGATCTGCTATTTTCACAACTTATGTGTGACACTCTTGTATGATGATGCAGGGCATCAATTCATGAAAAAAACTGTTGAAATATGTTGGACAAAAATTTGAAAAGTTGAAATACGGAGATAAAAGGTTTCTGTCCAACAGCACTCTCCAATACTTATGGATTATATTTAAAATACATCCATATATGTGGTGGTAGGCGTAAACATGTGACGTGACGTGAAGCTCGAAATTGGGCAGTGAACAGTGACGAATTAGTCTTCAAAATCAGAGCTTTACATTGCACCCTGTTGGAGTTTAGAACTGGGTTCTTAGCGGGGGGCTTTTAATTTGAAAGTAGCGACCGTTCCTAGCTTGCTGCTACAACAACAAGCGGACAACGAAGACAGCAGAAATGTCATGCATTTTGAACATCTGACAGACCGCCAAACACTTACGTCCATTCTCGTCTTGTCAACGAAAACTCACACACGTCTCGTCATGTTTTAGTCATCAAAGAGCCATGTTTATCTCATCACCGTCTCATTCTCATCATGAAAAAAAGGGACGTCAACGAAATAATTTCGTCATCGTCATCGTTGACGAAAACAACACTGAGGCATCTAACCTCCGCTAGCTTAGCTGGATTTCTATTGGGATGCTAAAAATAGAGTTCACCTCTCCTCCATCAGCTTCCGGGTCGGGGAAGTCCTGACGCGACGATTACCGAGGGCGGTTAGAAATGCTCAATTCCGTTCTTTTCCCTGTCCGCTCTCGATAATAACTGTTATAAACTGGCAGGTAAGACACATGAACTTTGATTGCTTTTCCATGGAGTCATAATCATACATTTTCATCCATGAGCCGCGGAACTCTACTGCACTCGGTAATGGAGTTGTCGGGACTTCCCGTCAACAGGAAGCTGCTGCAGAAGAGTGGTAAATTTAGTCAGCTTTTCAGTAGAAATCCAGCTAAGCTAGTGGAGTTTTAATGCCCCAGACTATGTGCTGAGACCCTATTTGTACTGTTGCTGAAGTTTGGTGCTGTTCTGTGCATTATTTGTGGCTTTTCGGTGGCGGTTTATATTTGGATCCGTTTACTGTAGTGTATTGTTGTCGTGCAGTCGTTTCTGAGGTTGATAAAACTCCGTAAATTAGCGGTCTGCTAACTTGATCTCTCGAGAGGGAGTCTAACACAGCTTCACGGGGTGTTAGACCATAGATTAAACTTACACCGGAATATCCCTTTAAATCCAATGTGCAATTTCCTAGTATCGATAAAATCTTTTCTTTACCATTTGAAATGATTTTTAATCGATATGTCGCCTGGTAGGCCAATTTGCCGAGCACAGATTGATGTAGTTAGATCGTAGGAATCTAGTTCGATTCATCGATGTAGTAGATGAATCGTTACACCCCTACCAAAAAGTGAAAATCATGACATTAAAACTACAAACAAAAACTCTGTGAGTTCATATGACTGTGAGTTGATATTGTGAACATACTGTATATGAAAAACTTAGAGAGCACATTTTGCTGAATAAAGTGAATAGAAATTTTTAAATTTCTTTCTATTCCAGACATCCCTGTCCCCAACATTCTCCAGCTCCTCACGGGGATCCCAAGGCATGCAGGCCTGATACAGCAAATTGTGGGTCCCCTTAAGTGCTGCTTTTGACACAATTGATCACACTTTCCTTTATCTGGCAAGATACTATATATGGTCAATTCTGCGGACGTCCAAAATGGCATTGTTATTGTTATGTCATGTCAAGCTGTTTGTGTCCTTACCGCTATGTTGTCCTTGAATACAGTCTTCACAACAGTGTGCTGTGCTGCACGGGGATGCTCGAATCACTTGTTAAACAATGTTAGGTAATCATATTCAAACAATGCATTTGCACCTCTGCACACTTTCAAATACCACACAGCTGGGAGATTTAAGATATTTAAAATTAAAAATAGAGAACACAGAACAGGAAAAACGATGCAAAAACCAAGGGAAAATTAAGTTGCAAATTTTCAGTCCTCCCAAGAAGCATATATGATGTCATTCACCATATGAGGAACTGTTTAGGACAAAGGGCTCTATCTTGCACTAAGCACAATTGACTTTGTACACTGGCGCTTGTATAATTCCTATTTTGCATTCGACGCACATTGGAATTTTCCCTCCACAGACGCACGTCCTTAAATTAGGGAATGAATTTGCACTCCCGGGGGCGGTTCAGCGAAAAGAGGAGGCGTGTTCCGGCGCAAACGTTCACTGGTGCTATTTTGCTGTTTCGGAAAACAATTCCGCAACAGACCAGGAAAAACCTGAGAGGCCGCAGCAACATCGCCACCCGGTCAAGACGGGCATTAATACCTTGCCGCATCCCGGACAGTGCGGTCCGGTCTGACAATGCTGCCACGGTGTGTAGTGGGTCTGGATCCTCTGCACCTTGGTGTTTGCGCTGCTTCTGGAAGCAAGAGCCAAAACCCAGAAGGTGAAAAAGAAAAGTCGCCTAGGTTCAACATCAACCAACCCAAGAACAGCTGAAAGTGCTTCAGGACAAAGCCAGCATCACTGCCCCTCCACCTACCTGTATCGGGCAAACATCACTGTTCCACCAACTACCAGAACCTGGCTACAATCATTAACAAGAGACATGTAACATCCTCGTCATCATCACTCCTGAGCTATAATATCTTTGGTCCTTACTCTTTAGTTCTCCTGATGTGCAGCATGCAGCATCAATGCCATATGATTACTTAAATTATTAACTATATATTCATTACAGTTACTAATATACATAGACTCATCACCCATGTCATAAGGCGCACTTGTGCAATCTAAGACAATCCAGTTCAGCTGCTCTACCATACATTCTTCATTTATAAAACTTATATATTTCTAGTTTTAGATGACATTGTCAAAATGTGCCTGCTGTGCTGGGGTGCATTATATTCATCAGTGTTTCTGATATTCTGCCCTCTCCATTAAAATACTTGAAGGCAAAATATAACAAGAATTGGTGAGATAATGCAGTCCAGCACAGCACCACCACCCACTATGACCTCAACAAATAACATAGAGTAGAATGAACACCTTTATGATAATGTCAACAAAACTGAACATGTGTAAGATTTATAAAAGCAGAATTTATGACACAGCTGTTGTACTGCACTGCATGATGTTGCACAGGAGTATCAAATAATATGACTAATAGCAATAGTTATGTTTAGTACGATTCCTTTAATAATATTTCAAGGTAATACCAATTTAGTATGATTTATTATGCCTGACCCACCTTACTATGTTTTCAGTCTCACTGTGGTCCACTAAGTACTCCTGGCCTGCAGCATCACTTACGCTCCACAACAAAGTGCTCCTACTATAGGTTCCCAAATATACGCAAGATGATATCACCTGTCAGGAACATTTGTTTAGTACGACTGCTTGAAAAACATTGCATTCATTATGTGTTTTCAGTCCCACCATTGTCTACTCAGCACTCCTGGCCTGCAGCGAGCAAAAGAAAGTTGTGAAGTTGCATCACTATCACATATATATATATATATATATATATATATATATATATATATATATATAGATATATATCTATATATCTATATATATATATGTATAGCTAGAAACATATACTGACGATGGTGTTGAGTCAGTGCAATGCGGTGGTCACAGACATTATGAGCTCGCAGTTCAGAATCAATGTCCTCATATCATGAGCTTCACCTATCATTCCGCAGCCTCAATGATATTAAATTGATGTTTAACTACAATCACACTCCCTACACATTAACCTTGCTGCTAGTATAAATTGACAGTGTTGGATTAAGTAGATTTAGAGACTGCAAATCATCGTGAAGCATGGAGGACGAGGTGTGATGGTGTGGGGCTGCTTTGCTGGTGACACCGTTGGGGATTTATTCAAAATTGAAGGCACACTGAACCAGCATGGCTACCACAGCGTCCTGCAGCGACACGCCACCCCATCCGGTTTGCTTTTAGTTAAGTTATTTATTTTTCAACAGGACAATGACCCCAAACACACCTCCATTTGACCAAGTATGAGAGTGATGGAGTGCTGCTCCAGATGGCCTGGCCTCACAGTCAACTGACCTAAACCCAATCGAGATGGTTTGTGATGAGATGGACCGCAGAGTTAAGGCAAACGGGCCAACAAGTGCTCAGCATCTCTAGGAACTCCTTCAAGACTGTTAGAAAACCATTTCAGTTGACTACCTCATGAAGCTCAATCGAGAGAATGCCAAGAAAATTGAAGAATCTAAAATATAAAACACGTTTTGAGTTATTTCACACTTCTTTGTTTACTACATATTTCCATATGTGTTCATTCGTAGTTTTGATGCCTTCAGTGAGAATCTACAATGTAAATAGTCATGAAAATAAAGAAAAACCATTAAATGAGAAGGTGTGTCCAAACTTTTGACTAGTAGTGTGTATATTGTTTTGAGTTGAACAAACAGCATTAACAACACAAAATAGTGCAAAAATATATAGGGCCAACTGAGTTTTGCCCAAAAGTTGCATTATATCATTATATGCATACATACACCTACTGTAGAAACACATTAACTCATTAATATGTGCCAAAATCAAAGTTCATGTTAATGGCCTTCATTTCCTTCTGTTGAAAAGAGAACAATGTTTTTTATTTAGTTTTTTTGTTTCTATTTTTTTTAAAAACAAATGTTTCTTCTAAACACAAATATCAGTAAGATGTTGAAAATAATATTTGTTACTCAACTATGTTGCTGTATATATTATTGTAGAAGTCCTAAATTATCACCTTTTAAGTGTTCACTCTTTATGGTAATAACATGACATGCAGTAAGACAGGCATGAAGAGAAGCATGTAACTGTATCCTCCAGTTTCACTTTTGTTTACATATTAAGCTAATGCTAGCTGGTGAGCCATGCTTTTTCTGGCTTGCTTCCAACCAGTACCGCCGCTAACCATTTTGGTGCCCTAAGCATAATTCCTTTATGATGCCAACCAGTGATTGGTTGGGGTGTGGCATGAGGTATCTTTCACCATGACCGATAAGTTAGTCGCCACCCGCAAGGGGAGAAGGGATAACAATGGCAGCATCAACAACACGAGCAGAACATGCTGCATGCGACTTGCCTGAAGTCCCCCCGCTGCGTAAAGCCACTTTTGACGGTTGGAGATACAAACATTACTTTGAATTTGTTGAACGTAAGGAAAATAACTTGACTGTAAGGTGCACACTTTGTCCGTGTTGGAAACTTCTCTCCACCGCTGCTAACACTACCTCAAACTTAACGAAGCACTCGGAAGCACCTACAGAGACAGCACGCACACACACAAAGCTTGTTGCTAAGGAACCATGGAGCAACATGAATGTAACGAGTATTGTAACAAGTAATGTAACTAATTACTTTCTTCAGGGAGTAATCATGTAATGTAAGGCATTACTATTTTTGAGAGTAATGTGTAATATATTACTTTTTTGAGTAACGAGCCCCAACACTGGTAATCATGTTATTCTCTGCTACACAGACCTAACAGGTATTAGCCAATTATTGGTAATGTTGAGCAAAGCAGTACCTCTTCACACAACCAGGCCACCCGTCCATGTGACAATGTTAGTCTGACAGGGTAGCTGTTATTTTCAAGGGAGATAATACTGATAAATACACAGTGACTGAATGGATTGAGCTTATTAAATCAACATTAACATCACATGCACCCCATATGTAACAGTCAGCATGCTGATACAATATTTCAGGGGTGTAACGATTCATCCTCATGCCTGCCCCTACAAGACTTCTGTAGAACTATGCCATTTGAGAGAGAGAGAATCCCATCAGCTATGAATACACCTTAACAAGAGCGCAGACATGGCCTAGAACTGCCCAGAACCAGAGCTTGCCTCTGTGTTTAAATACAGCAGATACATAAATGGACATAAAAAAAAAAAATCAGGAGAGGACAGATAGACATCAGCTTGGAGCAGGTGTCTTCTGTTAAAACGAACGTGCCTGAGACACATGTAGCAGAACTGTTTTGCAATGAAGCATGTGCAGAGTCTCACAATACATGTAGAGATACCCAGCGATGACTCTCTCTCTCCCACAGTTCACTCTCTTGGGGTTGTGTCTCTCACCCACACCTGTTTTGTCCCGCAAGCGACAGCAGTCCTTCTCTCCAGTTTATCAGAGGCAACAGCCATACCTATCTCCCTTACAACCAGTCCAGCAACAGACTCTCGCTACACAGCAGAGAGCTCCCTTTCCTCTTTTGTACCATTGGGCCAGCTGTCTCTGAGACAACAGCAGGGTGGTGATGCTATGCTCGGTGTAATGATGTGAGAAGTGCTGGCAGGAGATGGAAGGTCTGCCTTGCGGAGAGGCAGCAGACAACCCCAGAACCATGCTAGCCATGTCATGAAAGGGGCTGTCAGATCTGTGAAGATGACAACCACACCACTGTTGTTCTCTGCTTCACATGCTTTAAGCCTGGCCAAACAAGGTGCTCGTGTCCTAGAAGGACCTCAGCCCATGTGCAGGGAAACTAGGTAACCTGTGCTTTGAGGGAGGCCACACCGGTCATGAAGTTAACTCCCACGGACATAATGCTGCGGGACTGTACGACAATATTAAGGATTTGGATGAGTCTGAGACCGTTAACATTAGAACATACAAAAAGTCAGGAACAGTGACAGTACATTCCTGTTAAGTTAAACAAAATGACTCTTAGTGTCTTGCTGGACAGTGGTTCAGTGGCCTTTTCAGTGAGTGGGGTGTCACAGACAAAACTAATGGCAGCTGGTCTTGATCTGAGCTGTCAGGAGGTAAGCAACATTGTCTTCCTTGGATGTGGTTTCTCAGTAGCTTGCATCATTCCTAAACTGGCAGACTAAATGCATGATGACATCAGAGCCAACAATCAAATCATCTTGTTGACTCTCCAGAACAAATGTGGGCACTGACAGCCTACATCCAGGCAACCAAGAACTTGAACAGTTTCTCTCTGTACTCCTTGGTTGGTACGTATATAACCATCTTCCTCAAGGCTTGTGCCCAGTCATCTGATTGAGGATGATGACCAGCATATTGGGCGATCAGAACTTTCTCAATCTGTGGTGTTACCTTGACCTGCTGGTCCGTGCACTATTTGAGGAGTTGGCCCTGGAACCACTGGAGCTGGTTTTCAGCTGTCTATACCTGCACAACCTGAAACTGGCTCAGAAAAAGTGTTGGCTGCTCAGCAGGTGTCAAATTCCTGGGTCATATCATCGATGAGTCAGGCGTGTCCCCAGATGGGATCATCCCTATGTTCCCCGGGTCCTGACCGGGGGAACATAGGACCCTTTTTCTAAAAAATGGGCCTATGTTCCCCAAAGGGTTAGGGTTAGGGTTATTAGTCTTAAAACATGAAAAATGCCAGAACAGGAGGCGGACCCTCTACGCGGTTTTGACTAGACTGTGGCGCCCACATAATTGTACTGTACACACTCCAGCATATGGATATTGTCCTGAACACTTTTCAAAATAAACTGACTAACGAAATTAAATTAAATTAAATTAAATCATCGAAGGCATAGACCTATGTCGCACAATGCAGCAGTTATGGAAATTATGGTGGAAAAAATAATCCCTTAATATTATTGGACCCGTTAAGGAAAAGCGGGGAACATAGGACCTGGGGAACATAGGTACGCTCCCTCCACATACCCTGCCAAGGTCGAGGTTGTCCACAACATGTCCACTGTAGATCTTATGGATCCTGATGGTGTCACCCCATAACAGTCCGGAGTCAGGTAAATTTCTTGCAATGGTTAACTATTTTTTTTTACCTGACTCCGGACTGTTATGGGGTGACACCATCAGGATCCATAAGATGCATTTCTTGCAATGGTTAACTATTCTCCTCCTTGAACCGGCACCTTATCGTGGTGGAGGGGTTTGAGCACCCGAATATTCTTAGGAGATATGTTGTCCGGGGCTTAATGCCCCTGGTAGGGTCTCCCAAGGCAAACAGGTCCTAGGTGACGGGTCAGACTAAGATCGGTTCACTCGCCCCTAATGACAGAAAGAACAACAAGGACGTGCACGTCGCCCGGATCGGCGTCACCGGGGCCCCACCCTGGAGCCAGGCCTGGGGTTGGGGCTCGCAGGCGAGCGCCTGGTGGCTGGGTCTGTGCCCATGGGACCCTGGCCGGGACGCAGCCTGAACGAGCAACGTGGGCCTGCCCTCCCGTGGGCTCACCACTCGCGGGAGGGTTCAGAAGGGGCCGGTGCAGTGGGATATGGGCGGGGGCCCCGGCGGCCCAATCCCTCGATGGTGACTCTAGCCATGGGGACATGGAATGTCACCTCCCTGGGGGGGAAAGAGCCTGAGCTGGTGCGGGAGGTTGAGCGGTACCGGCTAGAAATAGTCAGGCTCACCTCCACGCACAGTCTGGGCTCTGGAACCCAACTCCTTGAGAGAGACTGGACTCTCTTCTACTCTGGAGTTGCCCGCGGTGAGAGGCGGCGAGCTGGTGTGGGCTTGCTTATAGCCCCCCAGCTCAGCCGCCATGTGTTGGAGTTCTCCCCTGGTGAACGAGAGGGTCGTTTCCCTGCGCCTTCGGGTCAGGGATAGGACTCTCACCGTTGTCTCGGCTTATTGGCCGAACAGTGGTGCAGAGTACCCGGCCTTCTTGGAGTCCCTGGGAGGGGTACTGGAGAGTGCTCCAACCGGGGACTCCGTCGTTCTCCTGGGGGACTTCAACGCCCACGTGGGCAGTGACAGTGTTACCTGGAGGGGTGTGATTGGGAGGAACGGCCTCCCCGATCTGAACCCGAGTGGTGTTTTGTTACTGGACTTCTGTGCTAGTCACAGTTTGTCCATAACGAACACCATGTTCAAGCATAAGGGTGTCCATATGTGCACGTGGCACCAGGACAGCCTAGGCCGGAGATCAATGATCGACTTTGTGGTCGTGTCATCTGACCTCCGGCCGTATGTCTTGGACACTTGGGTGAAGAGAGGGGCTGAGCTGTCAACTGATCACCACCTGGTGGTGAGTTGGAACCGCTGGCAGGGGAGGAAGCCGGACAGACCTGGCAGACCCAAACGTATCGTGAGGGTCTGGGTCTGGGTCTCCTCGAGGAAGACTATGTCACTCAGCTGGCCTGGGAACACCTTGGGATCCTCCCGGAAGAGCTGGAGGCAGTGTCCGGGGAGAGGGAAGTCTGGGTGTCCCTGCTCAGGCAGCTGCCCCCGCGACCCGGCCCCGGATAAGCGGACGATAATGGATGGATGGATGGATGGTTAACTATTACTAGCACTTAGTGCCAAATTACTCTACCACGGCGAGACCACTCTTCGACCTCCTGGCTGGCCAGAAGCAGAGACTTGAAGCCAAACCACGCACAAAACGCAATGTTCAGTCCAAAAAGTTGACACCTGCTGACTGGACACCTGAACACCAACAAGCTTTTGAGGATCTTAAGGCAGCCTTGGTGACCTCAGTAGTTTTGGCCAACCCAGATTCATTTGTCCGTTTGTGTTGTCCACAGACACTTTATTGGAAGGTCTAGGCCACTAGCTTAAAGTCCACATCTTCACTGTGTGGATGGATGTTAACCCTCTCACACACCTCCACATCCTGATTGTGGATTTTTATATTCTCTATGCTTTATGATATTCAGATGACAAACAGTCTATTATGCACACATAGAGTAACCCCTGTATAGGAGAGAGTGGAAAGTTACAAAAGCAAAAGTGAAGCAGAGGAGTAAGATACAAATATGCGTCCTTGAGCACAGGGGATGGTACGACAGGGGGGGGAAGCAAAACACCCCCAACCAGGATATGAAGCAAAGTGTGAATGCACCCATTTATGGCTTAAAACACCCCCTACCCTAAAAACACCCCCAACCAAACAACAAGATGTGGAGCAAACTGTAAAATGTATCTAAATATGGTTATGCTTTATGAAATGTAACGCCCCTTTGATTGCAATAAAACGAGCCTGCAAACAACGGAAAACTCGGAACTCTTGGGGTACAGCTGCAGGAGCAGGTCACGTGATCTGTATTGAGCTGTTGAGTTCTCCCTCTTGCAACAGGCGAAAGTTAATTTTGACTCTGTGTGATCATTCAATCTTCTCTCCCTCCAGTGTTTACAGAGTTGAGGTCCTGAGGATTCGGGGTGACAATTCTGGTCACAACAATTTTGGGGGCTCGTCCGGGATCAACTCCAAGTTGACAAAAGCGGACCTCGACACGTGATTTGAGAAACGAAAGACCGATACGAACGGACGAGGGACACAAGCCGGCATACTTAAGGTAAGCAGATCTTTATTCTGCATTGGCATAGAACTAAATTATTGTGTCCTAAATCCTAGTAGTTAAAGTCTGCAAATTTAGTGGGGGACGAGGTGAATGATTACACTATGATATATAGAGTGAGTGAATGAACTTAAGAATAAGGAAGTGTGTGTAAATCCTGAGAGTGGCGACTCCCACAGTTCTCTGACGAGGGGCTGTTAAAACAGCAGGGCTGTACAGCTGGGTTTGAGTCCCGGGGGCTGAGGATCCCCAAATGCTAAATCAAGGAAAGCTAGAAAAAAGAAAAGGCAAGACCAGGCAAAACACATGGTGTGAATGTTGAGTGACTGAAAACTGAAACACGATCGCACTATCTAGGTGGTCGCTGCAGTAAGTGGACGGAATCTCAAATTACAGATATATAAAGTTTTGGTGTCAGTTGTGAAGATTAGATTCACAGCAAGGACTGGATACCAGGGACATAGCGTGCCATAGTTTCCAGTCGGCCAGAACTTGGGATAGGAACACAAACACATATGTAGCAATTAACTGTGAGTTATCTCCAGCCCCTGAGATAACGAGACCAGAAAAAATAACTGTGAGCTGTTTTAACATTTGGAGACTTCAAGATCGCATGACATCCCACGTGAGTTGTCTCTAAATGCTCTGAAGCAGCAAGAACAGAGAAGATAAGTCCTGTGAGTCAAAGCATTCCTTTCCAGAACACGAGAAAACACACACAGAGTAGCAAGACCAGTGAAATAAATGTGAGCTACTCAGAATAAAAGTTAGCAAGACCAGTGAAATAAATGTGAGCTAACAGGCTTAGCAAGACCAGTGAAATAAATGTGAGCAGGCCAGGGACTAGCAAGACCATAGCGCTACTGTGAGCAGTCCATAATTAGAGGGTAATGAATGAATGTGTATGTGTGTGAATGTCAGAGCAAAAGTGAACTGAAGCAGCAGCACTGTTGAAACCTAACGGTGTTAACATACGCAGTGGCCTGTTGAAGTAAGTCACTCAAACTCTGAATTGAGGAAGTAACATCTTGTAGTACGGAGAGGAACAAAACTTGTAGTACACCGCCAACTGAAATAACTGAGAAAAACAATGGACGGCGAGTTTGACAGAGAAATAGATGATGACGGGTGGGGACCGATTACGGGACTTAGGACTGTCGAGGAGCAGGTGTTGGCTCTCAATAAAGTGATAGATCGAACACACGAACCCCGGTCAGCGGCAGAAGAAAAATCTAAGCTAAAAGCAGCAGTGATAAAATTGATGCAGGAGAAAAAGAGAAGCATGCAAGGTCAAGGTAACTTAAAGGCTGAGTTTTGGAAAAAAGAAGAGGAAGCCAAGCAAAGGGAGGAGAAAGAGATAGAGGAAGGGAAAATATGCGGACTCATAAATAAGGGAAAGCATAAGAAAGCACAGGCAAAAGCCAGTGAGGAGAGAGCTCAATGGAGCAAATGGGCTATGTGGTGGCAGGGAGTAAAACACCTCATGACTGAAGAGTCCAAAAAACAAAAAATAGACAACCCCCCGGTTCCAAATCCCCCACCGTACTCGACTGCATGTCCAAGTGCTCCGCTTACTAAACCTACACCGGGTATATATCCCTCACTGCAGATAACATCAGGGAAAATCTATATAGATAACGCCCAAGATAGTGACTGGACAGAATCACGTAGCAGTATAAGCGTTACGGCAGCTTCAGAAATAACATCTCACGCACCGCTTCCCACACCCCAAAGGCAGGACACTGCTCAGAAGCAGACAAATCATATTGAGCCAGAGCCGTTTTTATTAAGGGGACAGAGAGACGGAACAAATCAGGAAGTGCAGTTAGGCCTTTCTGAGGCGGATTTGATAAAATGGATGCGGCCGAAAGAAAAGGAGGGAGCAAAGACACCAGAAGGGGCCTGCGGGCCCGATATAGATAGGTGGGTGCAGGGAGCACAGGGAGGAAAAGACAAATCAGAAGAAAGAAAGAGACTACTTAGAGAAAAATTGACACAGATACAATTGCAGGAGGAAAAAGAAAAAATAGTCGAAGACAAAATTGCCCGATTCCTACATGAAAGGGAAGACAGAGAAGGGGAGATTGAAATGTCAGCAAAAGGCAGGTGGGAATCAGGACCCTATAGGGACGAGGAAGCTGAGGTGGCAATGCATGCGAGGGGAGTATGGGGCGAAGATAACGACGGAAAAGCGTTAGAACAGCTAGAACAAGAGATCGAAGAGTCACACCGGGTTATGAAGGAACTGACCGAAAAGGCCCGCATGCAAACTAGGTCTCAGACAGGACATTCATCTAGACCACCTATCCGATATCAACTCCCACTGATACAGGCAGGTTCGAGCAATACTATGCAGTACCGTCCATTCCCCATAGGTGATGTCCAAGCCTTAGTGGATAAACTACCCCCCGTGGCAGAAGGAGGGTCCTTATGGTTGAGTCAGCTAGATAAATTGACAGCTGGCCAAAAGCTCGCGTTAGGAGATTTCAGGGCAGTAATAAGTAGATGCCTTACAGGGTCTGATGTACGGGACCTTGAGGAAGATGCAGGCACAAATAAAGACAGAGATGATATCCCTTTTACTACTGTTAGCACAAAAATGGGTCAGGCCATGAGGGTTAAATATCCTCTTCCTAGTGCCGCTGCAGTACCAAAGCTAAAATGGGACACAAAACAAAGCCCGCGTGAGTATTTAGACCATAGTAAGGACATGTGGATCAAACAAACCGGGTGCCACCCCGGAAAAGAAGGCGTACAGAGAGAGTGGTATAGGGCGGCCGTCTTAAAGGGTGTTCCAGAGGAGGTGAGAAAAGCCATGGAAAATAACCCTGACATGGCAGGTTGCGATTCCACAGTGTGGGACCGCCACCTCATACATCATTTGTTGCGAGCTCAGGATAAAGTAGAGGATGAGAGTCAGACAGTAAAAGACCTGCAGGCTCAATTACTGAAAATACAGCTGGCAGAGGCCAGGCAAAAAGCCAACGATAAGAAAAAGCCTGATAAAAAAGTGCTGGTAGCTACACAGGGCGCCGCAGGAACCCCAGACCTTTACCCAACACCACCCTGGGTCCAGCCACCTCCTTATCAAAATCAAAACCAACAGCAGAGGCCCACGCGGGGGTATGGTAGGGGCAGAGGCTCATGGGGAGGCGGGCGTGGAAGGGGCGGTCCACCTAGGGGAGGACAAGGGAGAGGTCGTTGCTACTATTGTGAGGAGACAGGACACTGGGTGAGAGATTGTCCACACATTGGAGAGCAGAAACCTCCACAGCCTCGCGGGCAGAGTGCTCCGGCGGCGCGCCAGCTTCCCGCGTTCGGATGGGAACGCTGGGACGGAGAGGCGCACCAACAACAATAGCACACCCCACGGAGAGGCTCCGACAGCAGCAATCCGGCAGACCCGATGCTGTCGATAAAGGTCGACACAGACGTGCTCCCTTTCCTAGTGGATACGGGTGCTACCTGTTCCACACTTATTCAGGCACCACCTGACAAACTCTCGAAACAGCGCATTACGGTCATGGGCTTCTCTGGGGAAAAACAAACTCTGCCAATTACTATTCCACTAACGACTCAAATTGGGGGGCAAACACTGATGCACAGTTTTGTCCACTCCCCCACCGTCCCTGCGAATTTGTTGGGGAGGGACCTCCTCATCAAACTGGGAGCCTCCATTTTGTGTAGCCCGGACGGGCTCGCAGTGACTTTACCAGACCATACCACCTTACACTGCTCAGGCACTCCCTCCGGAGGTCAATATTTGATGGCTCCCGTCGAAGAAGCATGCGCGGACATATACTGGGGCATGATAAAGCCAGAGACCCCCGACACATCTGGCATCCTCTCTGCGTACCTGCAGTGGAAGCCCTTGATAGCCCAAATCGAACCGTTTGTCTCTCCCCCCGACCCTCCGCATGTGACTCTGTTTTATGATAGACAACAAACTGATTGGTATCAGGAGAAATTCAGGGATCAACTTGAAGGGGTGTGTTGGGATGTACATAGTCAAAACATTTACTTTAATTCTTTCCTCACTGCCTGACCATTTGTGGGCTGAGGGTCCCACGGACGTGGGGCTCACTAATTGTACCCCAGTAACATTTAAAGTGAAAACTGATTCGCCGCTATGGATAAGACAATATCCGCATAAACCTCAGGCAGAGGCAGGCATAGCAGACACAATCGAAGGATTGTTACAAGCCGGTGTATTAGAGCAATCATACTCCTCTTGGAACATCCCTATTTTACCAGTAGAGAAGAAAGGCACAGGGAAATATCGAATGGCACATGACTTAAGGTGTATTAATGACATACTTCTTACGCCCACGGTGCCAGTGCCTAACCCCTATGTGGCTCTGGCTAACCTCGATCCATCACAAACATGGTTTTCATGCATTGACTTAGCCAACGCATTTTTCTGTCTACCACTCGCTGAAGAATGCCGTGACATTTTCTCTTTTACATATCAAGGCCAGCAGTTGCGCTACACCCGACTCCCACAAGGTTTCGCCCTTTCCCCAGGTATCTTTAACCAGGTACTCAAGGAAGTGCTAAAAGATTGTGCGCTACCAGAGAACACCACTCTGGTCCAATACGTTGATGATTTATTGATCGCCGCGCCCTCCGCCGCCCTTTGTCTAGCTGCCACCAAAACTATCCTTGAACATTTGGCCAAAACAGGGTTCAAAGTCAGCAAATCAAAATTACAAATTGCTCGTAAACAGGTCTCATTTCTGGGAAGAATGGTATCACAAAAGGGGGTGGGCTTGTCTCCAGCGCATCGATCAACGATCTTACATCACCCCAAACCTGAGAAGGTAAAAGACGTATTATCGTTTCTTGGTTTGACAGGCTACAGTAGAAACTTCGTGGCGAACTACACGGGATTGACTCAACCACTCCGGCAGCTGGTCAGGGATCAGGGCATGCGAAATCTTTCGGCTAAAGTAGAATGGACACAACTGGCGGAAAAAGCCTTTATCGAACTAAAACAATCCCTTGCAACCGCTGCTGAACTTGCAACACCCGACTACAAACAACCGTTTTTCCTTGATGTCTCTGGAACAGATGGATGCATTAATGGCATCCTGTTCCAGAGAAAAGGGGGGAGAGAGAGTGATTCTCATGTTTGTGAGCATAATGCTAGATAACATGGAAAGAAGGCATCCTCCTTGCACACAACATGCGGCAGGGATAGCAAAAATCATCCAAAAAACTGCGCACATCGTCATGGGGCACCAGCTTAAAATCCTGACAACACACAGTGTAGTAGCGTATGTTAACTCAGAAACTTTTACGCTGACCACACTGAGACAGAGACGACTAAGTAAAATCTTAGAAGCACCAAACATCACCTTCACACACGAGGGGATAAACATGGCAGACCAGATAGGTGCAGGAGAACCACACCTATGTGTAGAAAGAGCAGCAAAAGATGAAAAGGTTAGAACAGACCTACAGGCCAGCCCGATAGAAGGAGCTAGAGATCTTTTCACAGACGGATGTTGTTTCCGACACAAACAAGATGGACTCCGCGCTGCATACGCAGTAGTAGAAGATCAGGGCAAAGAGACAGTTGTCTTAAAAGCAGAGAGACTTGAAGGAACACAGTCCGCCCAAAGAGCAGAAGTAGTGGCTGTAATTGAGGCTCTAAAAATAGCACAAGAACAGGAAGTAAACATCTACACAGACTCAGCCTATACCAGGAGCAGCCTCCATACGCTCTATCCTGCGATAAAAGACTCTGGGTGTGTAGAAAAATCGGACCCTTTACGGTACATCACTATTTGGATGAAGGGTTAGCCTTATTCATAAATACAGAACCGACTGGAAAAACACCAGTATATACGTTTACTCGTGAATGGGTGGAAATATATCTTAATTACGCTTGCCTATATACTGAGGAACGAGATAATCGATACGTGAGAGAGTACAACGGACACCGCACTCCGTGGTTGTTTTGCTAGAGCAGTAGGAGCCATAGTTATGCCTCAATATGGGCACGAAATTGCAATTTTGGTATTAGTCGCTTTGATTATCGTGACATTTGTGTTCGGAATTTACTGCGAATTACCCACCCAAACCTGTAACGACACACCTTAAAACGCCGCGATGTTTTTTATAACCCTGTGCATCATTCTCTCAGTACTCCCAGAGTCCCGGCAGACCTCCGCCGCTCAGTCCCCGGCGCAGCGATGTGGAAAGGTAACAGCTCAGGCCTCCATTCCAATGCTCTGCGTCGCCTCAAACTCTTCCACTGTAGTTTTGGTACCCTGGAGCGCGTTAAGAAATAGGCACGGACAGACAGGGGAGGGTTGGCAAAATCATTACTGGTATCTCACAGACGATCAACAACGAACAGGGTGGGACACACTGGTAGATGACCAAAATCACAAATGGCGAAAGTTAGGCACAAGCGTTTGGGCTAAACATCACCAACAGGTAATAAGCATGAACAAAACTAAGAGAGGACTCATCCTTTCCGTAAACCTAACCTCCCAACCTCTGAAACCTAAAAACTATCAGGGATCATCGGGTAGCACGTGTTGGGGTTTCCTCTGGTGGGCTTACTCGCCCACCAGAACTGACCCCTCGTTCAAATTTATGATCTGCGAAGTCCCGGCTCAGGCAAACGACACACGCCCCGCTCTTAATTTAGCTGCCTTGGATGCCGGGTTCTATCTAGTTCCCTCTAACCCCTCCACCGATGATTGGTTTCAGGTGGCAACGGGAATCTCCGGTACCTCCAATAATTGGCTATTGCTCGCAGAACAAGCTGCGAATGCAACAGGTGAATCTTGCATAGTTTGCATGGGTGCGCGACCGTTGCTACGTATCGTTCCGGCACCGTTAATTCCAGATTGCGTTTTCGATGTAATGAACAACACAAATCCGTCAGGCAATTGTAAAATATGGGACCAAATATTCCCAGTCACTCAGGCCGTAAGTAAGAAACCTCTCTTCTCCGCCACCGTAGCGCCCGGTAATTTCTCCTGTGTGAACCTCACCGGAACAGAGCAGTCTATCGGAACCGTGTCAGCTTCCTGGTGCAACTACACGCACACTGTGTTAACTAAGTTTACCTCCACACCTCGCGCAGATATATGGTGGTGGTGTGGCGATAAAAAACTGTTCGATAGACTGCCTATCAATACCTTTGGGCTGTGCGCGCTTGTGACATTACTCTTGCCAATAACAATCACTCCTATCTCGACCAATGAACTCATGCGGACTGAAGGGTCTATATGGGCAGCTGACTGGTCCACACGGCAGAAACGCGCGATTAAGACGTGGAAACCGCCCAACGATCCAACATACATTGATGCCATAGGCGTTCCTCGGGGGGTACCGGATGAATATAAATTGCGGATCAAGTGGCTGCAGGATGGGAGTCCACTATTTGTTGGTGGTGCACCATCAACAAAAATGTCGATCGCATTAATTACATTCATTACAATGTCCAAAGCCTAGGGAATTGGACATTGAAAGGTTTTGAAGCTGTACATGGGCAACTCTCCGCAACCTCTCTTATGGCGTACCAAAACCGTATCGCGCTCGATATGCTGTTGGCTGAAAAAGGGGGCGTTTGCGCTATTTTCGGGGTCCAATGTTGTACGTTTATCCCTAACAACACCGCTCCAGATGGAAGTCTTACTCAGGCCATCGAGGGGCTGCGTACACTTAACCATAAGATGAAGGAGCACTCTGGAGTGGACACGTCTATGTGGGAGTCATGGATGAATGTGTTCGGAAGGTACAAGTCCCTTGTAGCTTCCGTACTACTGTCCGTCGCAGTGTTCACTGCCATTTTGACCCTATGTGGGTGCTGTTGTATTCCCTGTATTCGCTCCCTGATCAATCGACTAATCACAACAGCTATCGCTCCTCACTCACAAGATTCCACTCGCATGGTGCCGCTTCTGACCGATAAATCTCCAGACTCAGATGAAGAAGATGTTGCTGACCGTTTTTAGCTTAACTATGCTATTTTTTACTCGCTGATTTATACTGTATCCATACTTCTTGCTGTTTTTATATCAAGTGTGTGTTTGTTTTTGAATTTTATTGGTGTTGAACTCTATATATGAGTTCAAAAGGGGGAATTGTGGATTTTTATATTCTCTATGCTTTATGATATTCAGATGACAAACAGTCTATTATGCACACATAGAGTAACCCCTGTATAGGAGAGAGTGGAAAGTTACAAAAGCAAAAGTGAAGCAGAGGAGTAAGATACAATATGCGTCCTTGAGCACAGGGGATGGTACGACAGGGGGGGGAAGCAAAACACCCCCAACCAGGATATGAAGCAAAGTGTGAATGCACCCATTTATGGCTTAAAACACCCCCTACCCTAAAAACACCCCCAACCAAACAACAAGATGTGGAGCAAACTGTAAAATGTATCTAAATATGGTTATGCTTTATGAAATGTAACGCCCCTTTGATTGCAATAAAACGAGCCTGCAAACAAAGGAAAACTCGGAACTCTTGGGGTACAGCTGCAGGAGCAGGTCACGTGATCTGTATTGAGCTGTTGAGTTCTCCCTCTTGCAACAGGCGGAAGTTAATTTTGACTCTGTGTGATCATTCAGTCTTCTCTCCCTCCAGTGTTTACAGAGTTGAGGTCCTGAGGATTCGGGGTGACAATTCTGGTCACAACACTAGCTTGAGCAACATTAGCTAGTGCACAAACTGACAGACACTTGAAGGGGGCAGATGTTCTGAACAATGGCGGTGTTGTGACATAAATGCAATGGTAGGAGGGAGATTGAACACTACATTTAGTCGCTGAATGTGATCAATAACACCTGGATGACAGAATTAACACACAGTACGCTCTAGTTTTAGATAGATAGATAGATAGATAGATAGAGTCATCGTAGCAGCGGTACAAATGAACCAAAAACACAAATAAATCAAAAATACAATCGAGAGGTAAGGGCATTATTAACAATATATATATATTAACAACAGTTCAATACACAATATTGACATTAAAAACAGTACTATGGACAATATGCAAAACTATACACTATATACAATAAGATGCTTAGCAGTTCTAATAATAAGATTAAATACCAAGCAAAGTGGAACTTAGTGGATTTTTAAGATAGAGAGTTAAGGTGCCGTTTTAGTTTCAGTGATCAAATTTAAATAAAAGGTAATTTAGAAACGTGTATATCCAACATTCAATCCTGAAGCGGTGTGATTCTGAACAATAAATGTGAAAAGTTATCGTAGTTCACCATTTTAAGTGTCACATTTCCATTTGCATTGCTAGCTTGCTGGATGTATTGATCAGTTGAGCTGGTTCATTGATCTGCTGTTCAGTTTAGCCTGACAACAATGTTTGGACAACATCAGGCGGGAAAGTTGTTTAACCTTTGACTACAATCCTCACAATATCTCTGGTATACAAATGAAAATACATGTTAACAGTATATAGAATCAGTCAGAGTGTTTCTCTGAGTGTTGTTAAGAAAATCAAAGCTTCAGTATTACGGGGCGCCGCACTCGTCGCCGGCTGTGGAGGATGATAGTGTTTGATCAATTCGTGCCATTGTTGTCTCATTGATGTTTTTTAAAGAAAGAATCACACCGGTGACATCAACACAGCACAAGGAACATCCTGTATGAAACACTGGAAAGAAGGCGAGAGAACACGATTTAATCCAGCATGCGAAAAGAATAAATTCGATCTATCTTATATATTTTACATGTTTGTATGTAAATTTGTCGTATTTGTGGGCATATTTTATACAAATCCTTCAGGTAGTGCTGGAGGCTTCATACGTGTTCGCTTCAGAGGCATAAATAAAAAAAAAACACAATCATCTGTGAATATAATTAATGTACTATAAACCTGGTAATGTAAACCCTGGAGCATTGCAAACACACTTTTATAAATGCAGAAGTTTCTTTCAAACCCAAATGTAGAAAGCGCCTCAAAGAAGCTGTTAGCAAGACCTGACTAGCCTGACTGAGAGTTCTGACTTTGCTGGTTATCGGAGACAATTCGCTACCACTATAACCAACAACTGAATATGTCAATGGATAGTGACCCTAGCTGGATAAAGCTCAAGCTTCACCTCCGAGCTGCTGCAAATGAATATTAAGCAGCATTAGGAGAAACAGCCGTGCTCACATGTCCTTCATCGTCATAGCCTACAGCAACACTTTTGGCTAAAATCCATATTTTGCAATCCTGATCATGTCGGGAAGTGAATAAAAATGAGATGGCTTGGACTAAAACCTATTGTCAGCGTCATCAGAAGGTCAAATTATCATACAGCATGGCATCATATGTTGCACAGAGGGCAAAATTATCACACAGATACAATAATTATGGTTTCGGTTATTTTTACTTAGGCACCAGTTCTTAAGAAAAGCAGAAGTTGAGGGTTGGTTTGATGGATCACACGCTGGACTTTCCCTCCGGAGACCCCGGTTAGCATCCCGGTGGTGACGAGGAGTCCAGAGTGATTTAAAAAAAATTATATTAAAGGGATAGTTCAGTTTTTTTTTAAGTGGGGTCATATAAAGTACATATCTATAGTCGATCTGTTTCCTACCGTAATCACCGATCAGCGCAGCCTCAGTTTGGAGAAGTAGAGAGCCGCTCCAGCCCAGACGCTCAGCTTTGTACTGCAGTGAACGGGGTTCAGCAAAAAAGCAAAATTAACCACCTAAAACAAGACTCACCTAAAAAAATTTACATCAGGTCAAGTGTATGTTGTATAGGTAAAATTCACACCGCTTTACATCAGGGTCAGACCGCGCTTTCTTTTGGCACTACATTTTCTCAACCACAGAACCTTCGTATCCCTACGCATGAGCGTAACTGGGCAACAGCTGATCTGCGAGCGGCGGCTGGACGAGAGGTTTACTTTCGATAAAAACGAAATGTAACTCTCCGTATCCTTCCGCATTAGTGCTCATGTGTAGGGATACGGGGGTTCTGCGGTTGAGAAAATGTAGTGCCAAAAGAAAGCGCGGTCTGACGGCGATGTAAAGCAGTGTGAATTTTACCTATACAACATACACTTGACCTGATATAGATTTTTTTACGTGAGCCTTGTTTCAGGTGGTTAATTTTGCTTTTTTGCTGAACCCCGTTCACTGCAGTACAAAGCTGAGCGTCTGGGCTGGAGCGGCTCTCTACTTCTCCAAACTGAGGCTGCGCTGATCGGTGATTACGGTAGGAAACAGATCGACTATAGATATGTACTTTATATGACCCCACTTCAAAAAACCCGAACTATCCCTTTAAGTAAGTTAATGTACGTAAATGACGCAACTTCTGTTATCTGAGTGTCTAACATCATTTATGAGCTACATTACTCATGTACGTTTTGTTACGTAAGTTAAGAGACTGCCCGTAATTATTTTAACCCAAACGATGATCTTTTCTTAAACCTAACCAGGTAATTTTTCGCGCCTCATTCTGTCCAAACAGTGACGAGTCCACAACATAAAAAATGATCCAAAAGAAGGGAACAGTTTTGAGGGAAGACTTAATTTGAAATCCTAATCAGATGTTTTCTTATTACGCATTGTTGCAAACTTGAACGAGTCCTTCACGTGCAGAACTGATGCTACAGGGTCTTGGGAGTGAGAACGTGTTGGTCGTAAATTCTCCTGGATTTGCAGACTCTCTCGCTTTTTATACGACTTCATCCGACTTCCTCCTTTGCTCCAACATTAGTTACAGTTATGATGAATTTCACATGGTTGTTGTTTTGATGAGGACGGGCCGGATATTTTTTCCTGGCCTGTTCATGTTGGTGAAGGTGTGAAAGTGTTCTGTCAGTGACATGAATTTAAAGTTGAACCATGGGCATGCGAGTTAGTGGCCATGTCTTTATGTTCACTGAGCAAAAACCCTGTTTTTTCTTGTTTATTCACTTCTCCTCCAAAGCTAACACCCTCTCCTCAGAGACTATAGATCTGAAATAAAGATAAAAAAGCAGCAGTGACGGGAAAATTCAGCCACAAAGAATGTCATCAAAACAACCCTCAACTCTATTGAAAATGTGATGAGCAGACAGCTTGTAGACGTTCTGCTTCACAACACTTCCAGTGAACATTCGCGCGGCAGCAACAGAGACGTGACAAAGCTGCAAAGCACCGGTGCAGCTGCATCCGCTCGAGTCAATCAATTCAGCGGCGTCGTGCAAAAACAGACGTTAACTTTCTGAATGGACTCATCATCGTCTTACTGTAAGGCCAAAAAGTCAACTTAACAGAAACTTCTGCGCGCTGAGAGCAGCGGGGCTTTGATACCGCGGTGCTGCTATCTACAGAGTTACTGTTAATCTCACAACACCACGCTTGCAAATTAGTTCACATAAATAAAACATTCGAAAACTGTGCAGAGCATTTCGAGACGCGAGTGAAATGAAAAAAAAAAAGTAGCCCATAAAAATTTAAAAGCGAGGCCACAAGTGAGTTTTAGTGAAACCTGTTGTTCGTTGACTAAATTCATTACCAGCCTGAGCTCTGCCTCGCCGCCTCTGCAGGCTGATAGATAGGATGGCTGCTCCTCTCCTGCACCCACACCCAGAGGACACGGTGATGGATGATTGGCTTAGGACAGCTGCTGCTCTGCCTCCCAGGAGGGTAACTAATAGAACGGGGGAGGGGGGGGCAAATGGGCCAAAGTACAGAACCGGACACGATGGCCTCAAGTACAGAAAAAAAGATGTTATCTCTTATCAGCGGGGAGAAGAAACTCTCGGACATGAGAGTTTCATGTTACTAACCTCTTTATCTATCAATATTTCTCGTGTGATGAGGCAGATGGTGACGAGTCCCGCTTCACAGAGTTACTTTCCTCTTATGGACAAACATTGAGCTGTATCACAGACGTAATGAGCCAAAATCGGTACACCTACTTGTGAAAGGCGCTTCTCGTCGGTGGTTACGGAAGCCCTAAACGGCCATGCATTCATGCATTTTATTTCCTCCGTTTTCCCATGATAACGAGATAACGGGATAATTTTTGTCGAGATCCCGAGATAACGATATAATAAGGTGTGTGTGTGTGTGTGTATGAATGAGTCAGTCAGCTAGTGTAACGACTGTAAATGACCTTTAATGTGATAATTGTTAATAAGAACATCTTGTTTTCATTTAGTTAACTGATTTTCTTTGAAGCCAGGTTATTATTTCATTAATTATGTTAGACACTAAATGCGGGACTTTTATTTTGAAAGCCTCTCGCTGTGAACAGAGAACATCTGTGTTCCTGTGAATCGTGTGTGTGCGTGTTTGAAGTGTGCCTGCATGATTTTTGCTGAACGTGATGAAATGATTTACTGTGCACCTGACTGATAAAGAGTACAAGCTCTTACGGTGTGTCCGAAGGTGTGTTATCTCGAGGAAAACAAAGTTTCGTTATCACGGGAAAACGGAGGAAATTAACTCGTTATCACGGGAAAACGGAGGAAATAAAATATATGAATGCATGGCTGTTTAGGGCTTCCGTCTTGTGATTTTTCTAATATAATAGCCCGAGCCATGCATATTTAATGAGCATCACCTGCTCTGAATGAAATATCCTGTGAAAGCCTCTCAGCATCAGGAGCAAATGATTCTTCAGCAGGTCACCTGCTACAGTGAATGACAAACATCGCACTGAATGTCTTTTTTGTTCTGCAGCTGTACGAAATTAAGACCGCAGGACTCAGGTTTACACTTTCATGTAACTTTATGCGATGTTCGTCTCAGCCTACACACACCAGGAACTACACAAGACTGCATAATTCTCTCCCTCTGCTCAGATCAACATTACAGTTGTACATTTCCTTCAAAACTTTTGTCTCGTTCACTGTCTCACATCATCATCTCCCGCCTCCGAGGAACTTTACATCTGTGAGATGAAGCTGAACAGCAGAACAAGCGTCCCTCAGGTAAATCACAGTAATCAGTAACACGCGGTGAAAAGGAATAACACCCAATCATGTCAACGATGTATCATTGCAACAGATTGTTGGCAAAACATCCTGGTGTAATTCGAAGCAGCGGAGAGAACGTGAGGGTCCGGATCGATGCCTGGTAGCGTAACTGGAGCAGGAAGGGAGGGTCGATGAGAGAGATGAGGCCCGGGGTGCAGGATTGGACGAAGCCTGGGAGGCATCACAGGATGCTGCTCTGATTTGTTCGTGGTCTTGTGAGGAAAAAAGGCTCAAGACAACAGGGGAGGCAGAAAACACTGCCAAGGCTGTGAACAGCAGATATCAGGGAAGGGGTCACTTGAAAGTGCACTAATGGTTCGTGTCCACAGCGGGTGTTTTTGGATGCGAGGGCACGCAGCACTTGACCAAAACAGCCCACAATAAAACAGGCTAAATGCCACTTGTGGGCCGTGTGGCTCATTGGAGACGTTGTCTTATTTTACCAAGACATTTCATCGACACTTGCTTCCAAGGAGAATGAAGCCACGCAGAATCCGTCTCACTTTTTAACACGATAATGTTTTGTTTGATAGTTTTTCGGGTGTTCTGCAAAAGTAGCTAGAATTCAACTTCGTGCAGACGAGGAGCGGGCGATGTCGTGACTTTTTGGCACATACCATTGTGGTTTCTGGGCTTTCCTCCTCCGAGGTGTTGGCGTGTAGTTTGATGATAAAAGAATTCTGCGGAGGCAAGGCTGGGTGGAATGATAGAGCAATCTTTAATATAACAGAATTTAGAGCCTTGAGTCCGGATCAGAAGCGGCCGCTTTCTGATATTATCAAATCTGTGGACAAAACAAAAATGCTTTGCCCTCTGCTCTATCAGAACTCCTATCAGCCTTTGCTCTCAGGAGATTTACCAAGTGCCACCCTCCTTCTTCTCCGCCTGCACCGGTCTTTAGAGACCCTTTTCCAGTAAACACCCACTTCTTCTAATTGGTCATTTTGGCATATTATCCAATAGACTAAAAGAGGAGTTGACCTGTCTCCCTACTCTTCTCCCATAACTCATCTGACCTGGCTGCGGTCAACTGTAAGTCTTGTCCCCAAAATGACCCAAATGGGTTTCCTATACTTCTACGGGAACATAAACTTTTGGGCATCTCCCACCATTTGGCGGGGGGAGGCCAACCTTAGGTTTTAGTACTTTATGATGGCCTGCCGTCTGCTAACCTTTAGCACTCACCAGTTGAAAAACTACTTTAGGACTCCTGGAGCTGTGAGCCTCCCTCTGTCCGCATCCCTTAACTCACATAAGGAGAAACAATTGGTCCTTGTTCCATCCAAACTAAGTAAACTCAAAATCAGAATGTGTTGCCCTCCAGATACCTCACCATCACAGCCACTTCTTACGATGAGAGCTTGAAGTCGGGGCTCCGTTGTTTCGGATGTTTTATGAGGGAGACATGAGCTCTGAGGGACAACTTGACTCCAGAAGACAACTATTAAGGCATGGCACTTTTGTGGCCCCGGCTGGAGCTGCAGAAAGCCTGATACATTGCCTCAAGTTATGGGTCTGAGGACAAGACTGTAAATACGGATTGCTGATCAATCAGAGGAGGTGGGATGATGACATAATTTGTCAGATTTCATGTGTATTGGACTCAGCAGCATAACAATATTCCAGCGTTCAAGCCGGAATGGCCGCCGTGTGAATACGGTTGATCAGCAGCCTGTTCGGTTGAGAAGCGTCACCTGAGGTTTTTGGGGAAGAGTAAGGTTTTAGAGGGGGACACAGGTGGCTCAGGATCGTGTCACGGTTCAGGTAAAATACGCTCGACTTGCTCCAGCAGTCACTCCGCTTCCTCTCCTGACGGCTTCAGTCCCCCTTCTTGTGTTGCCTAGCGCGCACGGAGTTCGACATCGGTTTCCTTTCATTTAGGCTGACGAGCAGACGCAGACAGAAACAAAACCCAAACGCTTAATCGATGAGGCTCGTCTTTCATTGTCCATCACCGAAAGACTCGCCGCTCTCACTATCAGCAGCACGCCACTCTCTCCGCTCTCCTCCCTGCCTGCCTCTGCCGCTCTGACAGCCTCGTATTAGGTAGGACTCGCCTTTTTGACATTTGGCAACCACTCACAGAACAAATGACAACCTGTGAGTGTGATAATAGGCTGTTCCAGGGTAAGAGTGGCTGCGGATGATGACTGAGGAAAAAACGCTGACAGTCGAGCGCTCGAGAACGCCGGAGGGTGCGCGATCACGCAGACCTGCAGCGCTCTTCGGATGGCGTGCGACTGACCCTCGGCGACTGAGGTCATGTGGAAGAAATGGAATAACACCCATCGCAGTCGGGTTATTTTTAACAGAGGCTACTGAGCTGTGTCTGCTTCTCTCCCTAAAGAGTTGATGAATTAAATTAAATATTATTAAATGTTAACGCTGCACCCTCCCAGCTCTGTCTGTACACTTAGTTCTCATTAACAGTGATTCCGTTTCCTGCGCAGGTAAAAGAGACTTTATATCCCTCTCTCATACTGCAGCGAGCACTCAGTTTAATCTACCATGTATCCACACTCCCTCGGGGTTTCACAGTCGAGATTATAACAGCCGGCACTTGGCTGGGTGTGGCTGGCTGCACGGAGCACGAGATGGGAAACGATGCCGCTCGTTTTTTGCGGGGAGCCGCTTGTGTTTTTGTCGAAACTGCACCCTCAGCCATTTAGCTTTGGTTCAACCCCAATCGACGAAATACCAATGACAATGAAGCAAAACCAATACAGCAGCAGAGAGCATAAAAACCTGCATCGCCTGCAGTGTCGGTGATCTGAAGCAATGACTTTCCAAGGCAGGATTTGTTGTTGTGGCTCCGTGGGGAGACTTGAAAGGATGGAATGGTTCATGTGGGTCAGGTCGGTTGTGCAGTTTGAGCCCCAGAGTACATTAGAAGAGCTGAAATAACGCTCTCAGACAGACCAGGGAGCTGACTTGAGTGCCACGGCTGCCCGGTAGTGCTTTTAACATGCCCCGTGGATCCTTTGGGTTCATTAAGCGGTGTGGGGTTTGTGTCAGAAGCCTCTCCACAACCTGCTGTGACCGGGGAAAATGCCCTTGACCAAAAAAAAAACAAGAGAGAGAATTTGCGCTACAGGTCATGCCAGTGGGAAAGCCTGAAGGGCACTTTGTCTGGACGCCATTAAGACAGTGACAAATGTAGCCAGAATGAGGGCAAAGAGGGAAAGCAGAGCTCTTGTATGGAATTTAATTTCCATGCAGCAATATTATAAAACTATAGTTCAGGTGTAAAACTTTCCTAAGATAAAAACTTCCTTCACCTGCTATCTTTTAAAACTTATATTTTTGCTTTCAGTCAGAGATTTTCTACTTTGGAACAAAACTACAAATTTCATTATTTATTTTTGAATCCCAGGCTGTTGCTTCTTAGGACCCGTTTGTTCCAGTGATCAGAGAGAAAGTGATTTAAAGTGCTGATATGCAGGCGCCAATCTCGTCTGCCAGGCGGCTGCTGCGGCGGTATGAAAGTGCTCCCTTCGGCAGTCGAGCACGTGTTGCTCCAACTCACAATTCACCTGAGGTAGACTCGGTGTGCTGGCACTTCTGCCAGCACCTCGCAGCCTCAGATATTTATACTCTATTCAAATCCAGCTGTCATGTGGTGAGATTCCATGAATCCATTCTTGAAGTTTTTAAAAGGAGCAAGGCTGTAAAGGATTTGTACGTGCATGTGAGCCTGCTCCCACAGAGAGCTCCTTGTTTGAGTTCGGTCTAAAAAAGGTTTTCAGCCTCACAGGAGACGAGAAATCTGCATGATTAAAGTCGCACGTTGGAATAAGTCAAATGAGCGGCGGCCAAATTCAGTGGCAAACGTACAAAAACGCTCCGTCCGGTTTGAAACAAGTATTCCAGCCACTCGAGCTAATAAATGATCAGCTTGCCACAGAATCTACAAACTGAGAGATGTTATGTACGAAGGCACACCTGCAGGTCTCTGCCATCCAGCCGCACCTGTTGGGTTGTCAGGTCAGCTGATGAATACCCAGTTTGCTCTGATTGGTCAGCTCACCTGAGCCAGCACCTCTAACAGCAACAGAGCAGCCGTAATAAATCAATTCTCACATGAATTATGCAGATGTGTGACATGGTGACGTAGTTTGATGTCAAGAACTACTGACGAGGCGTTTAAGGAGCAGTGTTCTCTGTGGGAGACAGGAGCTTCTTCACTTTAAAGATGTTTACGTGCACAAAACCCAAAAACTTATGTCCTCAAAAGCTTTTTGCGTACCTTACTCTGGGTAAATTGTAACCGTCCCCTCATTATTTTTCTTGTGGTGTGCTGACTATCAGGGC
Source organism: Sparus aurata (assembly GCF_900880675.1). NCBI lineage: Eukaryota > Metazoa > Chordata > Actinopteri > Spariformes > Sparidae > Sparus > Sparus aurata. The sequence continues at coordinate 37,596,484 of NC_044187.1, read as the reverse complement.
ATGAAAGCCGTCCACAGGAAACCTCTCCTGTCTGAGAGTCGCTGGGCAAAAACACCACATGAGGAAGGAGGTCTGTTTTCTGTTCTGTCAGCGCTTTTCTCCAAACCATACCTCTTAAAACACACCAGCTCGTATACATCTATGATTGGGGCGTAGTACAAAATCCTCCACGTGTGGTTGAACAGTTAAGATATGGTAAACGCTTTGCTGAATACATTCAGGGCTAAAGCCCCGGCGTGGAGCCGCCCGCGCCTGAAATCAATATTTAATGTTCGTTTTCACCCCGTCTCCTCCTGAACTATTGCAAATTGGAAGCCGGATGCCAGGCACAACCTGACAGATACTGGAGTCAAATATATGACTGCCGGACAAGTGAAGTCACAACTCATCATTTTACACTCCTGGAGAAGAGACAGGTCATCCTGTGGTCCTGACACAAACATGAATCCTCCTAACCCAAATAAAGCCATCCCAAAGCGCATCACCTAGTCTGCAGACAGGTGCTCGGAAACAGATACCGATGCTTAGAGCCACTGAGGCCGTTTATTTTCCTCGCCAACAAATATCTGAAGCTAAAGGAAACGAGGCCGTGCAACAACAAGAAAGAAAAGGTAAACGGCATAAAAACATTGCACTTCACAGACAACAACACGGTTTTATTACCCGCAGCAGAGTCGGATGACGCTGCATTAGCACAGTCATGCATTTTTAAACATCACCCAGAGCTGCTCTGAGTGTTCACAGATAATTGGCATGCAGGAAGTCAAACGCGCGGCCCGCGGTTCACCCGTCCCGCGCATCATCCCCCCCCCTGTCTCCTGTCCACCACCCCATGGTACTGGAGTGCTCAGGCGGGAGATTAGCTGCCCACGCGGTGCAGTTGCCTGTCGATTGATCGGGGGTCTGGACTGCAGCCCGGCGCGCCCTCACTGGAAACCCCAAATGAGGCGCAGCACAAACGCATTCATCTTCATCAGAGGAGCGCAGGAGAAAGTATCAGGGAGTTTTTTTTTTTTTTTTTTTGTGGAGGCAGAGATGCTTCCAAGGAAAACCACTGAAACCAAGTGTTTTACATTTTTTTTCATTCCCCCCTTCTTCCTTTTTTGCAGTATGAAGGCATTTTTCATTTTGAGTAAACTGGAGCTCTCCAGCGGGTCGAGTCCACTCTGCCGGAGCTCCGAGTGACCGCTCCGAAATCGTGGTGACCCTTCGAGTAGACGTCCGTATGCTGTGTACCAGTCAACAGGCCGCTCCAATGAGAGAATCCTGGATTTATTCTGACCCGCACAATTTATCAGACTGTTGCTCATGCCCATTTATCATAATCAATCAAAGGGCAGCTGGGCCAAAAGAGCAATTTAGAGCAGTGCAGAGTTATGCCATTGCTGAGTCTTGTAATAAGTTTGAGGAAGATTATATAAGGCAATATTGCACCTTGGGGTACAGTTTGTGTCAGGCTGTAATGAATCATTCATTACTCGAGATCCATAGCTTGCAGATCCGTCCGCAGGTTAACGCAGAATCAACAGCGAGAGGTGAAGATGAGCCGAGTGCGAACATGAGGATATATTAAAAAAACGGGCCAGATGTCGAGAAGCTAAATCCGATCTGAGGTGACGAAAAACAAGAAACGCTTAACGATTCAGCCGCGCTCACTTGCACATCGTGTGTTCTGTTTCTTTACATCCATCGTTAAAGGTGCGCTACGTAGTTTTTAATCAGAATAGAAGGATCTTAACTGACTAAAGACA